>NC_056740.1:51924742-52112242 GCF_019279795.1 Protopterus annectens | reverse complement strand
GAAATATTAAGGTATTAGTTATTTAGACAGTTAAAGCTAAATTCTGCAATATTTTTGCTTCAGAACTTTATGGTTTGCAATGCTCTTGGTTCTCTGAATTACTTCCCAGCTAAAATATCTTTTGTACAGTCTGCATGTCCGCTATAATACTGAGTTCAATACATGTAGCATAGCATTTCAGACTTAATGGCAAAATGCACGTATTCAGGAGCTGGTATGAATGCATCCATTCTCTTTACTAACACTGCTGCAAATGTAAGGCAAAACAATCTTGTGACAACCTGCATGTGCACTTAAATATGTACACTACACATTACATCTCTCCCCTTAAGCTAAAGGTAATCAAGATTATAGACAGAATGATAGATACTCTAACTTATAATATTCTGGTGGAGTAACATGACATACATTTAAATTGTTCACACATACATACAGAGACATTGCAATGCAATTGTTTTCATTCTGCAGGTACTTTTAAATAACAGCTGTGTAAATCAGTCCTTGATATCATAACAGGTTACAAAGGCATTAGATTTGGATGGCTTCTTAATCTTTATTCTATACCTGGATATTCTAGATCCTCTGCCAATAGATGAGCTTATGGTAAGTTCACCAGTCACTTCAGTTAAGGTACTGTGTTCAGGAACGTCAGCTGCATCCTGTGATTAAGGCAGTGCAATGAATGGTACAGTATCACAATTAGGGTAATTGTGCATCTCTGCAACAGTCACTTTGGCAGGCATATGTCACTTATTGTTATAGTGATATTCTCTCTAAAACTGCAGTAGCTTCTGTTGAGAGCACTCCTGTATGTTACAGATGTTTTCTGATTGTGCCTCAGTCTGAGTTCATCTCTAGTTTCTATAACGTGGCACCTCATTGTGTAAGCTTGACTGACAACAGCTTTCTTTTGTTCAAAGTGTCTGTTGAATGGATTCTTTATCTGACTACTGATCGAAGCTTCCAGGTATAGAGTGTTTCAGATGATTTGTCACAATATCATTTCTGTTTCTGCTGAGACTTCTGCCAAGCTAAATCCACCGTTATTATTTTGTATGAATGAAGTAATACATGTATGCTTGTCTTCATTCTCCATTCCCCAATAAGTGAAAGCCTATTTGGTTCTAATGGAGCATTTGTATACCTTAAGCACAGGTAACAATCCTGTCTTAAGCTGACAAAATAGTTCTTCATTATGTGTGTGACAATTTGTGACTCTTTCAATTTTCCCATTAGACTGCAGGTGCCATTATGAAAAAACTCACAGTCCTGTGAGAATGAGTAAAATTTTTTTTAACTTACAAACTGCAGAACATTATCAGATATTAACATGTCAGGGATTCCATGGATTGTGAAGACATATCAAATATTAACATGTCAGGGATGCCATGGATTGTGAAGACATGTCTAATAATTTGATGACATCTGGACATTTGATTAAGTCAGTACAGATGGCATACTAACTGTTCTTGAAATGAAACAAATCATCAGCTGTTTTAATTCATGGTCTGCCTGGTATTTCTTGTAGTATCACAGTGTCTTTACTGTTATTCATGTGAACCATGTCATACATTTGAAAGTTTTTGACTAAACACTCTGTCTGAGACATACCAGGCAAAAACATTATGTCACATGCCTTTTCTTTATATATGATAATGTCCAAGTGCACTTCATAGGATTCATAGGAGTTACAAGGCAATTTAGTCTTGTCAGGACCCACCTAAGTCTGCAACCCTTTCTAAAGGAGGGCTAGGCCAGTCAGTCCTTGGGTAAGTTTATGGGTACTCATCCAATCATCCAGGATCTGCCCAAAGGTTGATAATGTGTTGTATTGTTTAATCTGCAGGGTAAGTTTATTCCAGGGACAGGGAGGCACTGCAAGATGAAACTATCACTCCACTGCATTCTGTTGATTTTCTGGTGAAGATTCAAGTCCCTAATTCTAATGTTTGTGGGACTGTTAAACATATGGAGATACAAGATGCCAAGTACAACAGGATCTCTGATTGTGTGGTAGCAAGGCAGAGGATGACCCTCAAGAATTTGTAAAATGCTGAGTAAAGGGACAGAGTTTCTAGTACCTCTTGGTAGGAGAGAGTCTTGAAGACCATAATCTTCTTTGTTAGGAGCCTTTGGGAATTCTCTAGTTGTTTGACATGTCTAGCGTGGTACATCTTGAAGAAGGTAATGTATTCAGTGAGTTAACCATCAGTGCTGACTATAAAGAAATGACAACTTCTGTAGATCCAGATGAAATAGCCTTGCCTATCAGTTGTGCTAAGTAGAAAGACTGATTACAGTTGTTACACCATGACTGAAGGGAAGGGAACTTCATGAATTCTTTACAGCATTTTGTTATGAGTTTGTTAGGCACAATTGCATTGGCAAATTTGAGCAAACATCCTTGTGACACATGAATCTGATCACAAAAACAAGATTATACCTGGATCAATGCTAAATCATTTTTCATTCTTACCTGACAGTCCTGACAATACCATATTGTTAGCATTGGTAACTATATGCCTTCGTCAATACTGCAAGTAAATTCATGCAATAAATTGTCAAGTCTAGTAAACAAGTCAGCATATTGTCCAAAGATATCAAATGGGATGTTAGAATTCACAACTTTGTTAGCATTCTGATTTATAGAATCACTGCACACTGTACTTTACTCATGCAGTATAACAGACTGTACTGCATGGTTGTGCAAATCCTTTGCTTGTGAAAGAACATATTTTTGATATTGCAAATCATTTGCTTCTCAAACAATTGAATCACAGTTTCTGTAAATTATTTAGTTACCAGATACATGAATCATGTGCTCAGTGAGTCTGTGACCCATCCTAAGTGTACTGCAACCTCTGGTTTTCTGCAAATGCATCTGCACACCCTGAATTAATTTACTCACGTCCAATTGTCCACAGGCTAATCTGCCCAATATATCTGTTGTCATACTAACACAGCTTGAAAGAGTAAATCATAGCCTTTATTTTTGTACACACAGCACACTTTATTCTGTCCCAGTGGTTTTGATTAGTGATCAGAACAAGTCAGTGGTGTAGCTTTAGACTCTGATAAACAGATGTTCAGAGTTCTCTGAATGCAGTTTCATTTGTATTACATTTTCCATTAACTACTACTGAAAAACAAATAACTGTATGACAAATTACTTTGGGGCTCACATTATTGCTTAAACTTGTCTTCCATTAAAACCAAATCAGCATGATGCTCAGCAGCAGGATAAAATGCATTAAATAGCTCAATAGCATTTTCTCCATTTAGATGAAGGAACATAGCGATTTGTACCACCTTACTTTTTCAGCTCTACCAGAAGCAATACTTTTAATTTCTACAAACAATGCTCCAGTTCCATTTTTTTGTCAAACTTTCTGGGGTATCAGCATTTGGTGTAATAATTTCAGAGTTATGCCATGATGTCTTTTTCAGCTGCATACAATGGAAAATGATAAATAAGCTCAAAACCATCAAGATGTTCAGAATGTTGACTGAATTTCAAGGAACATAGCTGTTTTGTCTCCTCAGTTTTCATTACCTGCTTCATTTGCGGAGTTACAATTTTTTGTTATATTATAGCTTATTTAATGTATTAATTGAGCCATTAAAACTACTGCTCATTTTACAGATTCACCAATTTACCATAATTATACCTGATTAGTTGCTCTTTTGTTGAATCTTTTGTCATCAAGCCTAATTTTTATAGATTTGAGCTTATTTTGCCTCATAGTTTTCCCTCATGTTAAAAAATGCTCCTGTGGCCAGGTGGTAAGTTTAACTCTTTTATTACTTCTGTCAGTAATCTTCTGAGTAGGTTTTACCAAGTGAAGGATATGCCACACAGAAGTTTTAATTATATACTTTGACAACTCTTTGTAAAAGTCAGTTTTACAATTATATCCATCAATTCATCCACAACCCTTTTTCCCATATGGGGTCAGGGTGTCACTTCAGCTGTGACAATCAGTAAGCGCTATATTCCATTCCAATGCCATTGATATTGGGTCTAAAACGCACAGCAAAGTATTTCAGACTTAATTAATAATCACATATAAATTCTAGTTCTACCTAGGAGGTAATTTTGCACAATGACCATGAAGCAGTTACAGTATTAGCCTCCAAGGTTGCACTGTGTGAAATCTGCAAGTTTGCATTTGACTCTCAAAACCTGATGGAAAATAACTTTTTCATGTCAATTTCATGTGTGCAGATGAAGCCCCTCTCCACTCCCCCTATGTACAAGGTCTTCCTTGTGAACCTTCTGAAAATCCTTTGTAAAAAACAAAACGAAACAATCACCAGCCAGAATAGGTACCTGGGTCCTGCCAAGAAAATGTATAAAACAAATAAACAGCAAATGGACCCAGTGACGACAGCAGGACTAGTAATCAGTAAGGGCTATATTATATTTAATTAAGGAGAAAATGAATTGGTTAAAGATAGTATCACTACAGTATTTTTTATATATTATTATGTAAATGCATTTGTTCACAGCAATTTATGAAGTGACAGCTATTTTATAATATTTATATATTTACCTTGAAATTAATTATTTATTCTTAATTAAATTAATTATATTTTGTAAGTGGTTTTTAGCAATGTATTAATTTAATGTGTTTTACCTTTAAAACATGGTCACATGCAAAACACATTTAAAGTATTTAAGGAGGGGTTATGAAAAGGTGTGTTACATCTGATGAAGTAGTGATACTACGAAAGCGCTTATGTCTTGGTTTTATTTGTGCATTAAAGATGGATTTATCTACTAGTCCTGCTGTCATCACTGGGTCCATCTTCTGAAAATACTGTTTATTTCAAATCATCACAACTTAGAGAAAAGGGATGTCACTCTCCCAGTTAGAGAATCAGGGGCGAACTTTTACATTTCACATAACTATGTTCCAGAAAATGACACGTATCCTCCACGAAACTACAATTCAGTATAGAATAAATTAATGCTAGCACCAACAGAACAATGCATGAGATCTAGAACTACACATATCACATTCAATGATGGTCAAAATGTTTCACAAGTATGCCTTTAAATGACCCTCTGGATTATTGAGTCTTTTCAGGGCTCCTGAATAGACTACATTGTATATCATTCTGGTATCGAGTGATTTCAGTCATGGACACAAAAAGTGATTCAGGAAAAAAAGGTAAAAGATTCCATATGGGAAATTATACTGTTGATTGAGATTTCATTATTTTTCAGTCATGGACACAAAAACTGATTAAGAAAAAAAGCAAAAGTTTCCATGTAGGAGACCACCTGTAAAGGTACCACCTTTCCCACACTCACCTCCTTATGTACCTCCTTCCTGTCATCCTACCTTAGTTCAGTTCCTTACCATTTTTCACACTTCATTCCACCTGATTCCCTTTGTGCATGCGCATTGTCATAGAATTTCCTAAATTTTTCTCTTGCCTTTTTATTCTTGGTAATTCCTTCTGCTGTATTCTGTCCCAACTCTAGCCACCTGTTTTCTTTGAATTTATAAACATGTATGCTAGCAACTTCACAACTAGCCCCCCTTATTTTTCCATTTTCCTCACTCCCACTCCATTTCTGCCTGCATTTGTTCTTCTTCCAATTCCTCTAACTATTTTTGCTACTCCCTGATCCTTTCCAGCCTACTCACCATCTATTATATTTGCTCATCTTCTTCTCCTACTGCAATTGTATCTGTATTTTCTCTATCCAATTCTGTTGCCATCAATTTTAACATCCTCTGTATCCAATAACCTTTGTCCTCCAAGCAGCATTAATGCCATTCATGCTTTAATTTATAATTCTCTCATTTATAACTTATTCTTTAAACTACTTTCCTTAGCCATTTTTTGTAGAAACTCCACCTGATTTGAACCTCTCCTCTTATCCAGACTCCAAATCCACCTATTCAATCCTTTCCTACCCCTTTTCCTTTAGCATTGTAACCAAAGGAAAACCAAACAAATAATGCTTCCAAACCAAATCCTGGAGGTAAATTCCCTTCCTGTGGACGGGGAACCAACTCAAAAAAAAAAAAAAAAAAAAACTTCTGTAAAAAACCTCACCAGTCTAAAAATTCATGGATTACAGAAATAAAACTAGTACTGTCCCTGTTGAAGTGCTACATTTTCCAAACGAATATAGTGGTCAGTAAAAACTAAATGAAAACTCTAGCCAAGCTACAATTTCCACTGAGTGACCTCTCAAACCTCCTGTATTAGAGGCACATAGGATATATGCAAATGACCCTTATGAACAGCAGGTGTTTCAGTCATATGGTGATTCTGAATGCCCATGACTTTTTAAGTCATTTGAATGGACAAATTCAGGCCAATAATGCCAAACCCCACTAGCTATGGACATGCATGTTTCAGCCTTGTCATGGCCTCATCAGCACAGCACAAGTGGACTGTTTGACTAAGCATTAGAAACACAGGGCTGTTATATCCAGCTGATGTCCATTACCATTAGGGTGTCTGCAAAATATCTCAACTAGCAAACTAAAACAATGAGTGAAAATGTCACACATAAAAAACAATAAATAAAAACTAAATGAAAACTCTAGCCTAGCTAGAATTTTCACTAAGTGACCTCTCAAACCTCCTGTATTAGATGTACTCATTAATTAGATCATTACATGTATTCGTGTGCCTCTAATACAGGAGGTTTGAGAGGTCATTCAGTGAAAATTCTAGCTTGGCTAGAGTTTTCATTTAGTTTTTAATGGTTGTTTTTTCTGTGTGACCTTTTCACTCATTGTAAAAGAATATAGTGGTGGAAAGATCCTTTCCAATATTGCCCAACGGAAAAGTGGTTAAAAATGAAAGTAGGGCTCTCAAAACTGTTTCTTGTCTGAAGACATAAGCTTTACAGTCCACACACAAGTTTAATAATGTCAGCAACAGTCCAGTCATTCTCAAACACTTTTTCTTGCAAAGTCATATTTCACAAATATTATTCATGCTTTTTAGTCTCCTATTTCTTCACTAAGTGGTCTTCTTCCTGTTCATCTCTATCTCCCAACACCAGCCTCTGGTTCAAGTCTAAAGTACTGCTGATTCTTTTAGTTAACATCTGTGACTTTTTCTGTCTCCTAAACATTTTCCTTTGGAACACTGGAAAACATTTCACTAGCAAGGTCTCTCTATGAGCTTAATTTTCAGAAGAATGAAAAGCAGAGTCCCTTTCTGTTAGCTGGCAAACTTTTGTTGGATATTTTGCATCCAAAATTGTTTTTAACCTCCAAGAAAAAAATATTCTGAAGATAGCTGACTACAGCAGCTTGAATCTCATACCTGTTGCTCAGCATTCCCTGATTGCTAGGATACATTTGGTTTTCTTCTGCCTGGTGTAAAGTGAATAATCATTTTCTGCAAACACTCTGCTGTCTCCAGTTTTTGATACTTTTCCCTTCTGTCACAGTTTGGTTAGAACTGACACTTCCAGCTAGTATAATTGCATCTTTACTGATTTAGTTTTTGGCTGCTTTCTCATAGCCAAGTTTGGAATGTGCACTCAAGTGTGCCCTTTCAAATAACAAATCCTGCCATAGATAACCAGTCCAATTACTTATTGTTGCTTTCATAAAATTAATACAGTCTGTTCCTTCCAATTCTCTGGCACAGCAAAAGATCTCAAGTTTTTCTGCATGCTCTGTCATCTACCTCTATAATATTTGAAACAGCTCTTCTTGAAAAGTTTCATACTCAGCCTCCCTTTTCTTCATTCCAACCACTTTTTTTTTTTTTGCAATTCTATCAGTCAATTTGAAAAGCTAGTTAAAGCTTCTTCTATTTTTCCAGCCTTTTGTTATTTGAGTTGATATACTAAATTCAATGTTTCATTTACTTTAATCAGCTCTAAGTACATTTGATTTTTTCATTTTAAATGACTGGAAATAATCTCTTGTACCAAAGGTGAAGCTTGAATTGCTTTTTGCTGAACAGCTAAAGAATCCTTCCCAAATAGTGTTTTCTCTTCATCATTTCTTGTTGAATTTACTTCTGGTTCTCTAAATTTTATCTTTACTTGTATCCAGGCAGTTTACTTAATATCCATTAACTGAATTTTACTCAAGCTGACAATATTACTGACTCCTGTATCTCAGTTTCTTTGTTCACACTAGGAGAGATAAAATTAAGCTGTGGCTCAGTGTACAGTAATCTTGAAATGTTGGGTTTTGATCAATAGTGACTCTTAACAGCTTAGTGCTGTCAGCATCAGTACTTTTGCCTGTAACTTAGAGAATGTGCAGGTCAGCTGCCAAATTTGAACTGGACACAGTACTGGAAAGCAGTTTGCTTTTGTATTGCTGATATTTAGTAATGGACCTCACTCAGACGGGTACAGTCATCACATACTGGACAAAGTGCACAGGGTATGACGTCATGCATATGTTTTTCCTGAAAATGTTAAAGAGCAAGAAAGAGACATAATATTCAGCTTTGGGGAATCCCACTGTTTATAAGTTCAACCTTGGAGAATGATTCATACAGCAACAGACTGCTAATAACTGGAGACAGAAAGAAAATTAGCTTATGACTTCACGAGTAACTGCAAGACAAAATAAATGTTACGTTAGAAAGAGATAAGAGTCTGTACTGAAAGCTTTATTTTATATTTTGTTGACTGCATTAATTCCACTAAGCCAATGGCCTCTTTTCATGTGGGTCCAGAGATGGCATTCATACTGACCAGGGGAAATCTGGCCAGGGTACCAACAAACTTCCCCTGTTCTTTTTGATAAGTGGCAAGGAATCTTTTACAGCCATCTGGTCTACCACCAACTGAGATGGGGCTTCAGTTTAACATCTCACCTGAAGTATGTCACACTCAGAAGTACAGCATCCCCCTTATGCAGCACTGCAGTGGCAATATTAGAAATATTCTACTGCCTGATGTGGGAATATAACCCATACATACCCTTCTATGCCAAATGTAAGAGTGGTAAGTGTAGAGCTACCTACCAAGACTGCAAACATTTCCTTTCAACCTGTTGAGCTGCCTACCAAGACTGTAAATGTTTCCTTTCAACCTGTTGAGCTGCCTACCAAGACTGTAAATGTTTCCTTTCAACCTGTTGAGCTGCCTACCAAGACTGTAAATGTTTCCTTTAGTAAAGATGATGAATTGAAAGCTCATTAGGTCATTATCATTATTTTTATGGGCATAATCTATGAATGTTAGAGGTGCTGCTTCTATGGTAAGGTGAGAGAGGAAATCATGTTGTGTGCAAGAGAGAAGCTTGTGATTGTCCAAACAAGCAATGAGTTGTTCATGTATGCAGAGAGAGGCACATCCCTGATGACTACAATGGAAACCCAAGTTTAATTAGCAGATAGGATGGCTGTTGGAGTTGACAAAGGAGAGGGTGTAAGTGAGTGGCACCTGCTAGTTGCAGGAGGGAGGGACGAGGCTCCATCTCATGATATGGGTGATTGGGGATTGTTGGAAAAAGCCTCAGTTTTGGGCTTTCCTAATGGTTAATTTGTGTTAAAACTGTTTAACTTTGCTTGTGTTTTAGCCAGAGATCTGGAGTGAATCTGAACTAAATCCAAGGCATCCACTGTGTTTAACAAAAATAAGTATATCTTAAGCTTGGACTGCACTTTTTTAACTGTATTTTACTTAATTGCTGCTTCATTTTTTGCTGTTTTTACTACTGTGACTGTTTTTTTTCTACACTTTGAATTTCTAGTACTTCTGTATTTAATAGCACAGACTAGATGCAGATTTGATGAATCTAGGCTGTTTGGCATGAATTGAACACTAAAACCAGACATCCTACATTAAGAAGGCCCTCCTGCACCCGTGTGGTAGAAGTGTGCAGCCCGAGACCCACCTGAGTTGGGGATTGCTGGAAAAAGGCTCAGTTTTGGGCTTTCCTATTGGGTTAATTTGTGTTAAAACTGTTTAACTTCACTTGTGTTTAAGCCCCGCATTTGTGCAGAGCTACACACCATGCTGCGACTTTAGTGCTGCTGTGTAGAGATGCAAACATTTACAAAACACAATTTTCCCTTGATATCTGCTAGGGTACCCATCTTAGCTCCAGCGCCTCTCTGTGTGCAACGCAGGTACACTCTGCTACCTAGCGAGCAACTCATTTGCGCATTCTAAGGTGTTGACACAGTCTTCCACCCTTAGCCTTCCACAGAATAGCTGCCTTTATTACTCTCACAATCAAACCCTGGTCCATCTAACCCATCCCCACTACTTACTACAATATATACCTGCTATAATGGATGGACAGTTTCCCAGCATTTCTCCAGCCAACCTCATTGACATGGGCATCTTGAGGCAATGTAGTAATTGCCTCTTGTATACTGGCAACCACATGCTCCTAAAACAAACAAACATAGTATGTGAGAGATGTAACTATACCATGAAATTAGAATCAGTCCTCTCACATAACAATATACAAGACATGCAACTGGTTTTCAGCACATACAACTCCCCTGTCACACAAGATAAGGTCAAGACACATAAATGCACATACGCAGGGGTACTCACTAAGAGCCTGCCAAAAGACCAGAGACTTCCCAAGTGCAAATAACATACACATGCTTATAAACAAACAGAATCCATCACTCCACATAACAACACACTTATCAGTGTCTCAACAATTAAGTCCCTAAAGCAAAACACCTAAAAAAAACCTAATGTTCTAGTCATATCCGACTCAGTAGTGACACACACAGATATCCCTCTCACCAGGTTGAACAAGGAGACGATCACGGCCAGCTGTCTGTCAGTTGCCAGAATCCATCATTTCACACAGACACTCAAGTCACTCAGCAACAAGTACTGTTATGATTCTGTCATAGCACATGCTGGTGTGAATGACTTGAGATGTACCTCTCTGGGCTACAGGAACAGAGACATGACTGAACTCTCAAATTATGTGCCCTAGGCAGGTATGTTCCTAGCCCTAAGAAACATTCTGTCTTCACCTAGTATTATGCCACAGTACAGACAAAAATGATTGATTTCAATAACTGGCTTAGTTTCTGGTGTCACTACAGGGAGGTCCAGTATCTGACTGCCTGGGAAGACATGGTCGATAGTCCACACTGCTTTGCCAGAGATGGCCTTCATCTCTCTCCTCAAGGCTTTTGGATACTGGCAAAGATACTTGCCTCCCCCATAGTGCCTTTTTAGGCAAAATCCAAACAACAAAACTTCCGATGTAAAGAAATCCACTAAAGACAAACTCAAGGTCATGTGCTTAGTCCTAAGAGCTTAAACAGTAAACTGCACTCCTGGAAGCACTGCTCACCTTGGAATATGCTGATGATTGTGCAGTCACTGAGACCTGGTTCAAGCAGCTGCGAGTACCCTGGCCGTATAAGGCTGCAATGCCTTTCATGTGTTTAGACCCAGAAACGAGCATGAAAGATCCAGAGCTGGAGGTGTATCCATCTTCATTAAATCCAAATACACTTCGAGACTGGAGAAACAGTACAACTCTCTTGAGCTACTCCAGGTCCAATTAACTATAAATAAAATACCCCTCCACATCATTGCTAGCTACAGGTCCCCTACCATAAACGAAGAGAAGCACACCACCTACCTGGACTTGCTAGAGTCACTCAGTATACAGCCAAACAATTTGTTCATGGGAGATTTCAACTATCTTTCCATCAACTGGGTGACTTACATGAGCTCAAACACAATTGCTATGAGGTTCCTGGAATTCATTAATTCAAATGCCCTGGAACAGTTGGTCCACATCTCCACAAGGGGCTCATATGTCCTAGATCTAGTGCTCACCAACATGGGGGGATCACTGCACTACTCCCTGTGTGTTGCCCTTCCTGGTAAGGTCAGACTATAAATCTATCTCATTTGAATGAAAGATTAAACCTGACACCCTCCATAGTATTAAAAAAAAATGAAAAATTTCTCCAAAGCAAGCTATTGCCTAATAAAAGTTTCAAAGCCCCTGCCAACATTACCAAAAAATGACTCATATGCAGAGGAATACACAAATACCCTATACAGCACCTTAAACAAATGCACTGACTCGGCTGTACCAAAAAGGAACAAAACCAGATCTTCCCAAAAAAAAAAAAAAAGAAAAGCCACCCTGGTGAACTGTAAGTGTAAATAAGCTATACAACAAAAGAAAGAAACTGATATCTAAGAACAGGAGAGAACTTACTCAGCAGAGAAAGAATACCATCCATAGCTTGAACAAGCAAATCAAATATCTTGTTAAGTCCTCTAAGGTTAGCTATGAGTCTAAATTAGTATCCCAAGCTAAAGACAACCATAAGGCATTCTTTAGCTACATCCTAAACCTAAAAGGGAATATCCAACTGTGTGCCAAACTTATAGTGGATGGTACCACTCACACTGAACCTGAGGAAAATTTCCAACCTGCTAGCGGACAGATTTGGCAATAACTTCACCACCCCTCCCCACCATACATACCCCAAAGCATTCCTGACACCAGTCCTCTACTGAGTATCTCCAAAGAACAGGTCATATATGCACTCTCCAAGGCCAAAAACAGAGCTTCTATGGGACCAGACAACATGCCAGGCTGTTTACAAAACAAGCTAAAACAAGACCTAGCAGAATCACTCAGCACTCTAACCATAGCCTGAGAACTGACTTTGTCCCAGCAGAGTGGAGAATAGCAACAGTAAGCCTCTTGCATAAAGGGGGCCCATCAACTGACCCTGGGATCTATCAACCCATAAGCCTAACCAGCTTATCCGCAAGGCCATGGAAAGAATCATCATGGACCTTATCCACAAGGGCATAGGAGACCTTCAAAAACTTGACCTGACCCAGTTTGTTTTTGTCAAGGGTAGCTCTTGCTTATTAAACCTAGTGGACTTCCTTGAGAATGTCACCAAAGCCCTGGATGAGGGCAAAACAGTACATACCACCTATCTTGATTTAGCCACGGTCTTTAATACAATCCCCCATTCAGGTGTCATAAAGAAACTCTCCCATACATTACTAGATGGGTAGCAAACTGTCTCACTGACAGAACGCACACTGTTAAAGTTGGAGAGTCCACTTCCACCAGTTGACCAGTTACCAGTGAGGTATGACAATGATCTGTGCTGGGCCTTCTACTGTTTGGATCTATTTCTCTGAAGTCCAGGTGAAGGTAGATGGACTGTGGCTTACCAAGTTTGCAGATGACTTTAAACAGGTCACAAACATACACTCCCCCAACAATGTTAACATACTACAGAAAGGGCTGACAAAGACAAATGATTGGTGCCAAACTCATGGACTAAAACTTAACATAAAAAATGCCTCATTATCCCCATTTGGCAAAGACGTATCCCCTGCTAATTATGATATAGATAGCACCCCTCTAACCTCAAATTCAGTAATGCAAGACTTGGGAACACAGGCTGACAGCAATCTAAACTTCAATCACCATGTGTCCATACTGGTAAGAAAAGCATTCTACACTGTGCATCTCATAAATAAGAGCATCGCATCCAAGACCAGGGAGTTACATGGCTATAGCTACTAACTGAGTACAATGCTCCCTTATGTATGTACCTCACCAGACACCTGCAGCAACTGGAGAGACCACAGAGGTTTCTAAACCAAGAGAATCCAGGGCCTTCAAAACATGACATACATGGTAAGACTGAAAGACCTGTCACTGTACTCTGTATCATACAAGCTGCTGAAAAGTGATCTGTGTCTGGCCTACACTGCAGTCTCGGACCCTGTCCTAATAGAAATGCTGCACATCCACAAATCAAATGGGACAAGAATAACTCGCTCCAGGGATCTCAACCTAGCCTGTGACATTAACAGTACATGCTGGAAAGACAGATATATCTCTCAGTGTTTGCAGCTCCCCTGGAATAACCTTCCACTCCATGTGAAGCAGAGCTCCTCAATGACCCTATTCAAGCATAACCCTGACAACTTGATGGGAAATGGTAAATTCACCCTGGTAGTGGCACCTATGTCCTTCATGGAAAGGAGCAGTCAGTGCTGATCACAGAATCACTTTGCTAACAATGATCATCTAACTATGGTCAATAAGGGTACTTGGATTATTTCACAGCTAGGCTTGTTAAGTCCCTAGCGCCATTGGCCTAGTAACCCACTATGGAAGCTATGAACCTAATTACTAGGTATTCACCTAGTGGAGCTCCAAGCTGGCCAAAGCCATGCTGCCATCGTCTGTTTGCACTAAGCATCCAAGGGGAACTGGCATGTGAGGGCATGCTTTGCCTCTACAGACAGTGACTGTGGGCTCACAATAGCTGCCAGTGAGGAGGGTAATACTCCCAAGGGGAGAGGGTAGGCCATCCTCCAGGAAAAGTAAGCTGGTTTGCTCAATACCACCTAACTTTTGCCATGGAATGAATGACTGATAGGGGTTCCCAGGAAGGAAAAAATGGGCTGTAGGGCTCTCACCTAGGCCAGGAATACCCACCTCTTGTTGTCCGGGAATGAATGGGCAAAAGCAGTGAAGGTAGGGGAGCCATTGGTCAAGATCTGGCTCTTGTTGTCCTGGAATGAATGGGCCAAAGCTGTGAAAGTAGGGGAGCCATTGGGCAATGTCCTAGGATGAAGTAAAGAAAGGGGATGAAAGACTTGTGACCTCTTGCTGTGATTAACAAGCAGAGTGACGTCTTCCAGAAAGTCCTTGGATTATTTATCTGTCTGTGCTGCTGCATAAGCCAGTAGGATTGCTTACTAGACAAAAAAGTTTATTTCCCATTATTTCTTGGTAAATGATATCGGTCTAAAGACTATGAGGTTCTATGCTAGTGGTAGTCTTTTTTCCATGTTAGAGGTCTCTAATGCTTATATTATTGTTTTAATCTTGAGTTCTGTAACGCATTAGTGCTTTTACTTCTGCTCAGTGTTATGATACTACTTTTGTCTTTGCTTTGTTGCCTCTAGCTAGGATAAACCATTAGGATTGGCAAAGGAGTTATTTTTTAATATTAATAGTGTCATTTAAGTTTAGTACACTAAATATGTATGAGTTGGTCCATGTGAAAGTAGGGGAGCCATTGGGCAATGTCCTAGGATGAAGTAAAGAAAGGGAATGAAAGAATTGTGACCTCTTACTGTGATTAACAAGCAGAGTGCCGTCTTCCAGAAAGTCCTTGGATTATTTATCTGTCTGTGCTGCTGCATAAGCCAGTAGGATTGCTTACTAGACAAAAAAGTTTATTTCCCATTATTTCTTGGTAAATGATATCTGTCTAAAGACTATGAGGTTCTATGTTAGTGGTAGTTTTTTTTTCATGTTAGAGGTCTCTAATGCTTATATTATTGTTTTAATCTTGAGTTCTGTAACGCATTAGTGCTTTTACTTCTGCTCAGTGTTATGATACTACTTTTGTCTTTGCTTTGTTGCCTCTAGCTAGGATAAACCATTAGGATTGGCAAAGGAGTTATTTTTTTAATATTAATAGTGTAATTTAAGTTTAGTACACTAAATATGTATGAGTTAGTCCATTTTAAGAAGCTACTGTGTATAGTGCCTATCACTGACATAGACCATATGGAAAGGGCTGCCATTGTGTCTGTCTTTATAAACAGCAATCTCAAAACCAGGCTGGAATCTATAGAAAAGGGGATAGTATTTATCATTGTTTATTCTGGGCTTCCCATGCTAACCATCAAACTCTGCTCTTCTAGCTGCTCTGTGGATTCAGTTGTTTTCCCTTTTCTCAGGAAGACAGTTGAGATAGCCAGGAGTGGAAGCTGCCATTAGCTCACTGAGAGATTGGAATCTTCCTACTAAGCTCTAACCTCCCGTGTACTTTTGGTCATGCCCAAGAGTTTGACCTACAATGGGCCTTCATGATGTATGTCCATGCTTCCACATGTTATCAACAGGCCTTTTCACCTTGTCAACTACACCCCCCCCCCCTTCTCAGCCCCAGTCTCCTCAAAGACTTCAGCACTAAAGAGGAGCATACATAGAAAAAATCTTCTCAGCCCTCCATCCAAGAAAAAGCAAGCAGGTTTAAGCCTTTGCATTAATCTTTTCCCTCATGCCAGCGTAAACAACTGATAGTTGAACTCAAGTCATTATGGCTCATAATCAGGGTTTTATTCTTTATATCAACAGAGCTAGCAGAACTTATCAGTGTTTTATTTATTTTATTTTACATTTGTTTACCAGGCCAAGGAAGAAAAGCTCCAGATGCATATCTTTGTAATGTGGGAGGAAACCAGAGCACCCAGAGGAAACCCATACAAATTCAGGGAAGACATGCAGACTCCACACAGAAGGCACCCCAGCCGAGAATCAAATCAGAGAACTTCTTGTTGTGAGGCAACAATACTACTGCTGCACCACTGTGCTATTCAAGTTTTATGTTAAGTTAAAAGCAGCCATGAAGATGTCAACTTTAGGTACTGCTACAACACCCCTTAAATGACTCCTACAGAATATGTGTAGTTTCTAAGTAGGTAGTAAGTCATAAAATAGCAAATAAAATATTGGTAAGGGACATCAGCTGTCCAAATACTGCCTGGTCAGCCTACAGTTTGAATTAGATATACACTCAGATATTAACAGACTTCATTAGTTGCAATACTTTGGAAGAAATAATAAAGAGTCTTATAAGCATATCCCTTGTCTTATAAGCATTCTCTTTGCAGGTCAAGCACTCCTATATTATACAAATCTCTCACTAGCAAAACCCCCCAGGAGTGCCCACTTCCCTGCTAAGCCCACTACTTTTCTGTCTCATACCAACTCATAATTCTTTCTAGCATGTCGAAGGGTCAGATGCTGGCGTCCTCTCCTGCCCATTTGGTGAATCTGGGAATTCTGAGACAATGTTACAATTGCCTCATGTACACGGACAACCATCTCCTCCTCCCATGTAACACTAACACTTGTGAGAGATGCAGCTATTTAGCCAGACTGGAGGCGGAGCTCTCTCAACTCAGGACTGGCAAGACCAGGCAGGAGGAGAAGGCAACTACACACACCACAATACCAGTCTCACATAACTCAACCACACCACTGAATCAAACACATAAACACACTAAGACATACTCGGAGGCTCTGAGTAAAATTTACCTAAACAGCAGAGGCCTCCAAAGCAGACACCCAAGCAACTGCAAACTCAATACACCACACAAACAACACATAAACAACAAAATCAGTGTGCAAAGCAGTCACTGCCCTTAAGGCCAAATACAACACCAAACATACTTGTCATAGGTGACTCCATAGTCAGGCACACTGGCGTCCCGCTCACCAGACTGAGTAAGGAGAAGGTCACAGTAAGCTGCCTGTCGGGCGCTAGAATCCGCCACATAACACAAGCACTCAGGTCTCTCAACAGCAGGTACAAGTACGACTCAGTCATTGTCCACGCTGGTGTCAACGACCTGAGGCGTACCTCCTTGGACTACATGAAAAGAGACATTGAGGAGCTCTCTGATTATGTAGCCCAGGCAGGTATGACCCTGACCTTGAGCAGTATCCTACCTTCACCTAGAATGATGCCACAATACAGTGATAAGATGATCAGCTTTAATAACTGGCTTAAATTCTGGTGTCATTCAAAGGGGATCCAATGTCTGTCTGCCTGGGATGACATGCTGGACAAGCCACGCTGCTTATGAGGGCGGCTTGCACCTGTCACCCCTAGGCTTCCGGATATTGGCAAAGGCTCTTGCCACCCCCATAGTGCCTTTTTTAGGCAAGGCTCAATTCTAAACCTACCACCCTAGAACACAAAAAAGTAAAAAAACTAAGGGTAATGCTGCTCAGTGCCAGAAGTCTCAATCTCAAGATGCCCACACTCGAGGCCCTTCTCAGTATGGAGAACATCGATGTCTGTGCTGTGACAGAAACCTGGTTCAAGGCTCCTGAGAGCACCCCAGCACTAGCAGGTTTCACCTCATATCATGCGTTCCGGCCCCAAAATCCAGACAACACCAAGAAAGGAGGGGGGGTGTCCATATTCATAAAGGACACCCACACCTCAAGGTTGGTGGCAACGCACGATGCATTGGAGACCATCCAGGTGCAATTAACCATAGGCAAGACTGCTCTGCAATTTGTAGCATGTTACAGGCCACCCTCTCAAACTCAGGAACCTCACATGGCCTTCCTGAAAACAATGGAGGGGATAAATGTATCTCCAAACACCATCATACTAGATGACTTCAACTACCCTAATATAGACTGGGAACACTACTCAAGCCCAAACACTCTAGCCCAAAGGTTCCTGGAGTTCATAAACTCAAATGCCATGGAACAACTAGTCACCATCCCCACAAGAGGAGAAAACATACTTGATCTCATCATCACGAACATGGGATCACAATGTTAAACACCGGAAGTATACCCCTCACTGGTGAGATCAGATCATAAACTAATCTCGCTGGAGGTCCCCCCACCTGAAACAAAAAAGACCACAGTGAAAAACTTCTCAAAAGCCGACTTCACACTTCTAAAAACTAGTGTGGTCTCCTTTAAGGCCCCTGAGCCAGTGGTAAACATTACTCAAACCGCTGAATCACTTACAAATGCCTTCTACCAGCACCTACAGGACTGCATGGATCAGGCAATCCCAAACAAAACTAAGACTCTTTGTACCAAAGGCAAGCGTCCAGTCTGGTGGACCCCAGCCATAAACAAGCTCTACAACAAAAGGAGGAAGCTACTACAAGATAGAGCAAAATCCTTGAAAGGTAAGGCACCCTTGATCCTTGATCATTATAAGTAAAAAACTAAGAGCTCTCATAAAATCATCCAAGGCAAATTTTGAGAGAAAAATCGCCAAGGATTCAAGACAATCATAAGGCCTTCTTTAGCTATGTTAGAAACCTAGGAGGAAACTCCCAGATATGCTCAGAATTAGTTCAAAATGATGTGAAGATTACTGAACCTACACACATTGCCAACATACTGGCTGACAGGTTCAGTGCAAACTTCTCCCCTCCCCCCCAAAAGGAGAGATATCTATACCAGAGGATTGTAGCCCCCCAAACATCTCCAACGCCCAGGTGAGAACTGCTCTCTCCAAAGCAAAAAACACAGCATCCATGGGACCGGATGGTGTCCCCGGCTGTGTGCTCCATGAACTCAATGAGGAATTAAACCCGCAGTTAGGACAGCTGTTTAATCTTAGCCTCACCTCAGGATACGTACCCAAGGAGTGGCGCATGGCGACTGTGGTCCCACTTCACAAGGCCGGTGCCTCCACCGACCCTGGAAATTACCGTCCCATTAGCTTGACGAGCCTTATCTGCAAAGCCATGGAGAGGATCATAATGGAACTCATAAATAAAGACATAGGGAACTTGCAGACTTTGGATCCAACCCAGTTTGGCTTTGTCAAAGGCAGATCATGCCTTTTAAACTTGGTTGACTTTTTCGAGACAGTCACCAAGGCCATTGATGAGGGAAAGGCAGTCCATACAGCCTACCTTGACCTGGCAAAGGCCTTCGACACAATACCCCACTCAGGTATCATCAAAAACTCATCAGCTTGAATGTAAACCCATACATCACAAGATGGGTTGCAAACTGGCTAAGTGACAGAACCCACAGGGTCAGAGTTGCTGGAGCCATGTCAGACTCAAAGCCTGTCACAAGTGGTGTCCCACAGGGCTCAGTCCTGGGTCCACTCTTGTTCGGCATCTACTTTTCTGAAGTACAAGCAAACACAGGAGGGTTATGGATGACAAAGTTTGCAGATGACTGCAAACTGGGCGCCATAGTCGAAAACACATCTGACACAGATATCCTTCAGAAGGGCCTCACAGAAACGGATAACTGGTGCCAGAGCCATGGCCTAAAGTTAAATGCCAAGAAATGCATAGTCATACCCTTCGGGAAAAACAAGGTTACCCCTAGCTACCATATAGGTGGCAATCCACTGAGCACAAAAGAAGTCATCAGGGATCTGGGGACCCAGGTTGACAGTAGCCTTTCGTTTGACACTCATGTTGCTAAAGTAGTTAGGAAAACCTTCTACATTGCCCACCTGATCATGAAGGGATTCACATCTAGATCAAGGGAGGTCATCGCCCCTGTACTCATCACTCATTAGACCTATGATTGAGTACAATGCCCCATTCGAATGTATCTGACCAGACACCTGCAGCAGCTGGAAAGGCCCCAAAAGTTCCTCACCAAAAGGATAAAGGGTCTCAAAAATATGTCTTATGCTGCCCGACTGAAAGAACTCCAGCTCTATTCAGTCTCATACCGCTTGCTCAGAGGTGACCTGTGCCTGACATATAAGGCCATGTCAAACCCTGATTTGATGAATATGCTTCACCTCAAAAAATCTAGATCCCTCAGAACCACAAGGGCGGGAGACTTAAACCTTGACACGGTTATTAATAGAACATGCTGGAGGGACAGATTCATCACCCAGAGACTCCCTATGCTGTGGAACAAAATCCCGGTACATGTGAGGCAGAGCACCTCGCTGGCCTTGTTCAAGAGGAATCTTGACCAATGGATGGGGGATCGCAGATATACCCCAGGGATTACTTCAGTGTCACTGCTTGACAGAGGCACAGCAAAATAATAGGCATAGTTTTATTCAAACTAAAGGGGTGGCGAAAGCCAAATAACTATGGGCTAGGCTTAGGGTAACCTGATGAAGCGCACCTGTGTGCGTGAAAGCGCTCGTTTTTTTATTAAAATAAAATAGTTTTATACGTTGTTCGTGGTGGTTCCTAGCAGTTTTTCTTGTCTTCAACTATGGGCTAGGCTTATAAATGCCCTTGGGCAGATAGCCTAGTATGAACCTATGAACCTATGAACCTATGAAAAGAGGCAATAACATTTTACACCGTATTCAGTAATATGGGGTCTTCCTGCGCTTTTGATGAAATTATTACTACCACCAGAGATTCAGAAGATTCAGAACAAGATAAAATTGTTAGTATTAGGCTAAAAAAGTAAAAGTCATGACCACTAACATATCTGAATTTTGGGACTCCTCAAATGGCAACTACAATGAAATTAATGATGCACTGGCATCAGTAATCCTGTGTGTAAATATATAAACTGGTATACAGTTAAATGACTTACAAATGATTACTTGCATGATGATAGGAGGTAGTGTCAGCCATGCCAGGACAAATAAAGCAGTGGATTTGTAACATATGCCAGTACAGCTAGTTGGAATTTTGTAAATAAATATATGTCATTTGTATATCAAACTGATTTGTACAGATGCTTGTGCTGAAAATGTATTTATGAGGATGGCTTGTGTTAAAATGCATCAACAGTTTTCCCTGCTGGAAAGAAAAGAGATGTACATGCATTATTGTAATTGTTTAAATGTATACATTGTAACAGCATATACTGGAAGTGAAGAAGTTAATCTTATCCACCTGACTTTACAAAAATTTCTTGAAATTAAATTACTTTATGGGTTAAGCCATAAATATGTTATCCCACAGTTTTGAATGGAGCCAAAGATGCAATGTCTGTGCTAGAGAATAAGTGGTAGCTCCTGTAGTAAGAGTGAAATGGTTTTATAGTTTTATAAATTACAGCAGCTGCACCATATCTGAGCAAAGCTCTGTCTCTGTGTATTATAGTAAATAGGTGCCAAACCCTGGTAGCTTTTAATGATGGGGTATAGTGCGAGAAACAGAATCAGATGACCAAATGTATGTGATATCACTCTGTACAGAAATAATGTTTTAATATTAGAGGAGACTGAAGATTCAGGAGCATTCTGCATTCTGTCTTGGATATGACAACAAGGACCACTCACTCACATCATTGTGCCTTGCTCTACTCAGTAAGTAGGAACAGTAATTCTTTTCGTCAAGCAGGAATAGATAGTGAGATTAGTTAAATACTGTTTTTCTATAACTGTGTAAAACTTTCAATCTGTGTTAATTTTAATATTCCCTGTGACTGAAACTCTGGTGTTTACTGTAAACAGATATTAAGTATTATCAAATTATTTTATTATTTATTATTAAATATATTTAAACTTCTGAATGTGGCTTGTCCTTTTAAAAAATATTTAGGTTTTGTGAGTATTGGCACATATTTATTTGGTGATAACTCTGGCCACTCCTGAAAGCCTTGCTGTTTGATCAACATTACTATTTGTATTAATATTAATTTCACTCAGTATAATTGCTTACCCTTGTAAGAGCCTTAAAGTAGCTGGCAGGGGTTTTGGTGGCAGTGATAACTACCCTGTAGTCTGGGCAGAAAGGGGCAGAGCAGGTGACTCTGCGCCAGCCCTTTCCAGGTGTGTGTGTGTGTGTGTGTGTGTGTGTGTGTGTGTGTGTGTGTGTGTGTCTGCAAATCAAAACTTAAAGAGTGTGCATGTTAGCTGCTTGGAGCAGGGACACAAAGCACTGGTTTCACACAGAGGGTGCAGGAGGACTTAGCTTGGAACCCCAGCTAAGGTCTCAATTCTAAGCTGTGCCTGTGGGGAGTCTTATTGGGGGTCTGGACATAGAGAGGAACCAGCCCCAGGAATGAGCGTGCTCCCTGAGTGCTCTTAAGGGAAATTGTGCTTGATGCAGAGAGGTCTGCATCTGGAAATACTGAGTGTATCCATTTCATCTGGAAATACTGAGTGTATCCATTTGTATTCTAAGTGAATGTCCCTCTCCAGTGTCAGTGGTGAGGATTTAGGCTCCTTGATTACTGGCCCAGTGTGAGGACATCACAATTTGAAAGATCAGAAAGAGTTAGATTGACTAGATACTCTCAGATAAAACATGTTTGACTGATGGGGTAAGCATAGGGGTTAGTACTGGACCCTTTACTATCTGATATCTTCTTTTCAGAAGTAAAGACAGGTAAACATTAAAAGGGTTCTAGGGTTGCCACCTTTTCAAATGCTCAAAGGGGGACTTTTTACGGAAACTTGATTTTGCAGGACAAAGCATACCCATAACCAGTACAAAGGATTGGACTTCAATTGTCTTGTGAAAATAACTTTGTAGAATTTGAGTTGCTCCTGATGTTTCATATAATATAAAGATCTTATATATGCATAATAACTGTTTTATGCAACTATAGATAAAATTGAATTTTTTTGTCCTAAAATCTCTTGCCATTATTCATGCTTTCTGCAAGATTCAGCTGCCCCAAAAGAGATTGTTCAGTGTAAATAAGGAACAGGTGTTAATACGAATGAATGCTAATATATGTTGATGACAGTGAGAAGAGAAACACTACTGCCTTCACTGCAGGACAAACAATACTGCAGATGAATGCAGACACTGTAAATTTAGAGTGCTTTCCAGAAAAGTCTTATGTACTACATACAAAGGGAAAAATCTATGGTTTGAGAAGAATCCATTCATTAATCCAGACTCACATGTTGTGTCTGACTTCTAGCACAATTCCATGAAAACCCTCTGCCATCCACGGAATTTAATAGCCAAGAAGGAATGGAAGTACATTACAAGGCCATTCTTCACTAACACACACACACACACACACACGCACACACGCACACACACACACACACACCATACACTCATACCCAGGGAGAATTCAGAGTGACCAGAATTCTTTGACTATAAGATAAGCGTACTGTCTTAAGGGAATTAAGACTACAATCTTTTGTCTCCACATTGACTGAGAAGAAATTTGCAATACTTCATGTAACACTAAAGAAAATATCAAAATGGTCCAGAGGAATAATTCTACCACTGTATACAACACATGGATTTGGCCTATTAAAGAGTATAATGTAACTTTTTGTATTTAGCAAATAATACAAAAAAGTCCAAAGATTTTTTTTCCGCAAAGAAATAGTGTGACTAAAAATGTAACATACAAAGATAGGTTAATGGGGTTTTCACTGTCATAAAGACTTCTAAAATACTATTTTGTTTAATCTTCAAGGTACTGTAGAACCCAATTCATTTTGAAATACTGATTCTGGAACACACAGCCTGTTAGGGTAACACAAGGTCTGGTAACTTGTTAGCAAAATGAAATATATATAATCTGGTATGAAAAAGAATTAATTTGTAATAAACAATCTGCCTAAATTAGGGAACAAGCTACTGCTCTCATTTAAACAATGCACATCAGGGTCTACTTTTAAGAAATACCACAAAGAGGGAAAAGGAGAGACTGCATCTTCAAAATCCCTGAACCACAGCTCAGATAAGGTGCTATCAGTTAGAAACTTCGGAGGTAAGAGTCCCAGTCCAAGTCTAGTAACCCAACACTAAAGAAGTGCATCTGGTGTCTCAGAATTGCTCTTCCAGTCTCTCTATCACAAAGCTCTTGCAGTAGTTGAGAAGTTGCCAGTGTGCTGGTGCATAATTTATCTTTCATGCAATTGTGATAGACAGGTAAATGAGACGAGGGGAAATGCATTTAGGAAAACAGCTAGGGGATTTTATGGGACCATAATAAAGCCGTGAGATGAAACTAATTGCTTGTTGAGTTGTATTTTGCTCTAATAAAGTCTGCAGTTTAAGAAGTTACTGGCTATGGAGTGTTGCTGTTGTATTCTTTTTTCTAATAACAAACCATAGCATTGCACTGCATCCTTTTATAGAATAGCTAAATGATTTTATGAGAGGTACGAAGCAAAAATATGATGTTACATAAATTAGGCTTCTAGAAGATCAGTTAATTGTAAAATTGATATTCAGACCTATTAGGCAGTCCAAAAGAAGGTGTAGGAGCCTGCAACAAGACAGCTTTATGCAAAAGCTAGTGAGCTTTATAATTCTGCAAGCCTAAACTAGCCTGTTGGCTGCAGCAAGTGCCCATAGCTGAAACCATACATCTTGCCTACTATGTATGGGAATCAATAAAGGAGAGCAGAGCTTTTAAAATGTTAAATCCCCAAGGTTATCTAACCAGGTGAAGGGTATTCACATCTCATCGATGCAAGCACCAATACTGTAAGCAGTTAAGTTGGGATCTAGGGGATGTAAATGTGGATGGGAAATGGGGTGCTCCTGGAATTGAACCAAGACGTGGATAATAGAAAATGTAAATACAAAAATAAAGTGGAGGAAGGATGGAAGAGGTTTATGTTATGTTTTAGTTTGGTATAACCACTTCACACATAAAAGCATTCCACCCATAAAGTCCATTGGACTACATAAAGTCCTATGTTACAAACTCCAATGAGTGCCACGGACTCACTGATAAATAACCACTTAACATAAATCATACATTATCAGATACTGCAGAGCAATGGCCAGTGAAATTTAAATAACGTGCAAAGAACGGGCTACCTTCAAATGCTGTTTTGTTTTTTCCTTTACTATTCCAACTCTCCAGGCATTACCTTTGCATATGCGATGAATTGTAATTCAAACCTTTGCTGCTGTTCAATGAAAAAAAAAAATTTAACTCTGATACTGTAAACCACATACCATCTGCACACAAGGTTGTGTGAGATTTCATACCAAACATGCTGAGGACATGAATAAGAGAAAAGTAGAATTTTCTGTGTCTCCTATAATGTGAAGTAAGATAAAAAATAAAAATGGATTACTCTAAACCTGAATGTTCGGGGATGTAAAGCACAAAAAACTTTGTTAATGTAAACTCAAAAATAAAAAAATAGCCCATAGCATCCAGCTTGTTGGTGCCAGCTACAATTGCTTAAACCAACGTCATCTACAGTTATGGAATTGCAGCTAGCTGAAATAGGCAATGAAGACTTAATTTAAAGTTAATGGAAAATGTGGTTGGGATACTTACACTGATGTAATAATGACACGACAAACAGTTTTAATGGAAGGCATCTGACTGCAGATTAATTTTTCCTCCAAGGCATCCTATGGGAACTGTGCTGGCACTGTAAGCCATCAAATTATAGTAGCACACTGTTTATTCAAACATCTGCCTAGGGAGTATTCTGATACTCATGAATGACAGCCATGATGCCATAGCCATTTTAAAGTAATAGTAATTTATAGTATGTAGATAATTGTTGCACAGCTTGAATTATGTGACTCTCCAATAGGGCTAAAATAGAAGAATTGTGTAGCACACAGTTTGGGCTCATTGCATATGATCCCAGCATATTCCCCTTATTCATTCTTTCTGTGTTTTTTACACTATAGTAGCCTCCCCCCTTGATATTGACGACCTATTTAGTTGCCTAAATTTCAGATGGATAAGCTTTCAAGCAGTTTGCACATTTTCTTTATGAAAAGAGTAGATTATGGATAGCTCTGTAGTTTAGATCTAAAATAATTTTAATCCTAATTTTTTTATTCTCTGTTCATTTTGATGTCTTTTAACAGAGCAGTGAGATTTTATTTTTGTGATTTATTAGTTTAATAGTTCAGTTATATATTTGAAAGTTAAGATAATTATAACTGAATTTGTGCTACTGAAAATACCATTTTCCAAATCGCTACCTGCAGTCATTGTTTTTTTTATTCTTTCATGTTAACGTCAAATATGAGGGCGGCCACGGTGGTGCAGTGGTTAGCATTGCTGCCTCACAGCAAGAGGTTCTCCGGTTCGATCCTCGGCTGGGGTGCCTTCTGTGCGGAGTCTGCATGTCCTCCCTGTGGTCGCGTGGGTTTCCTCCGGGTGCTCCGGTTTCCTCCCACATCCCAAAGACATGCTGCAGGTGGATTGGACACTCTAAATTGGCCCTAGGTGTGCGTGTGAGTGTGCCTTCTGTGGAAGGTTGGGCGCCGGGCTGGCAACTCGACACCGTAAAACTCCACTGCCATTCAATGTGCGGACAAGGCGATCCGCTGTGGCGACCCCTAACCGGGAAAAAGCCGAAAGAAGAAGAAGAAGAAGAAGAAGTTAACGTCAAATATGAATTAATTTTATTTTTAAGGGGTGGGTAACTTAGGTAGGCAGCGTTGTTTCTGTCAGAGGTCTGTCTGTGCATATTGTGTATGTTATTTTTAATTTTTACTATGACACAAGTTGAAAATGAGGGGTGTGTGTGTGTGTGTGTGTGTGTGTGTGTGTGTGTGTGTGTGTGTGTGTGTGTGTGTGTGTGTGTGTGTGTGTGTGTGTGTGTGTGTGTGTGTGTGTGTGTGTGTGTGTGTGCATGCATGCAGTTATTGTAATATAAAGGCACTAGATAAAAGAATAAGAGAGAGAGGAACATGCATGTAGTATACCATTGTAAGTAAACAAAACGTTCCACACATTATGTCATCAAAAGTTTTGCATTAATACACACAACCACTTAACTTAACCCATAGCATTGGCGTCTGAGAAGTAAATGCCAAACAGGAGTGGCTCAAATATTGAACCCTGACATACACCACTAATGACAGGTCTTTTAGTGGAAGTAGAGCCACCTACCCTAACTTCCTGTGTTCTCTTTGTGGGGCAATTTGCTATCCAATGAGTTACAGAGGGATGAACATTTAACTAGGACATTTTGCCAACAATACCCAAGTATGGCATGGTGTCACATGCCTTTGCAGGTCTAAATATGCAGTATGTATTGCTTTTCCCTCATCCATTGCTTTTGAAACCTTTCTGAAGACGGCATCCAGGATAAGCCTTGACAAATCTGAATTGGCTTGAGTCAAGAGTTTGAAGGTTACTTATGTCCTTATTTATTACTTGCATAATGATCTTCCATAGCCTTATAGATGAGGTTGGCCAGACTTATAGGTCTATAATTACCCGGGTCTACTAACTCTCCACCTTTGCACAGGGGGATGACTGCTGCTGTCTTCCATTCATCCAGCACAAAGCTTGTTTGGAGGCTGATATTGAATAATATCTGTAGGTAGTTTGACAGGTCCTGTTTCAGGATATCCAGTAGGCAGCCTAGTATGTTATCTGTCTCCATAGAAGCTGTGTTCCTGGCCTTGGAAAGTGCTTTGAGCACTTGTTCTTGGGACATTTGGGGTGTGTGTAGCTGCAGGTATATCATCTGGGTATATAGGGGGAAAAGGGGTTGACGTTAGAGCTAAATTTTTCCCCTAGCAGACTATGTCCTCAGGTTCTGAGTTTGTGACATCATTTACTTTTAGCTTTGTGCAGTATTGGACATCATTTCTGAGATTTCTAACATAGTTAAAGAAAGCTTTATAATTGTTATTTGCTAGAATGGCTAGTTCTACCTCATATCTAGCTTTGGTTGATTTGATCTAAGATGGGAGTATCTTGTTAAGTTTAGCAAGAGTGTTTTTGACATTTTGAAAAAATACATCTGTTACTGCATGTTCTGAGTTTTTTCTTGTATTGCAGTTTCTATTTATATTTGGGTTCCACTAATTGGATTTATTTTTAAAGTTGGCATTGTATTTACTTGGGAGAGGAACAGATATGTCTATGCTGCTATTCACATGTGTATAGAATTTGGTGGTAAAGGAGTTTGCACACACAGTGGAGTCATCAGATGGGAGAGGGATACTGAATTTAACCAGGTCATCAGTCAGTTTTAGTAGATTAGCCTTCACATAATCTTTGAATACTCAGGTATTTCAAGATGCTTCCATTTTCAGTCTTATGGTGATTGAATGATTTATGGTCCAATTTGAGGAGAAAAGAGCTGTCCCATATTGGTGATAACTAACTCTAAGATTTTGTTCATAGGTAGGTACTAGGCTATCGGCCCAAGGGCCTAAGTAAGCCTAGCCAACAAGGTTCCCTGGCTTACGCCACCCAAGAAAGTTATTTTCCTGTGCCCCTGTCAAGCAGATCCACAGAAGTGATCCCAGGGGTGTATTTCCTATTTCCCATACACTCATCAAGATTTTTTTTGAAGAGTGCTTGTCTCCATTAGTTGGGGTACAGACTAACTGGTCCAAATAGTTTGTTCTGAAGTCCAGAAATCTCTGGGTATATACAATTGTGGTTGTATAAGTCTTCTAGTTGATGGAGAGATAGCTGAAGTCCCCTAGAAGAATGGTGTTTGCACTAATGCACAGAGACTCCATACTATTTAGGAGGCATGGGTTGGGAGGAGGCACAAAGAGGGTCCTGCAGTTAGCTATGATGTCATAAGAGGTTTTGTTAATGTTAAGTTGGATATAGAGGCATTCTCGGTTGTTATGTTATCTCAGAAGCCTATAGGTGAGATTTTTGTTTTACAAATATTGTGTGCCACCACCTTTAAAGCATTCATCTATTGACATACCTGAACACATGGTAGGTTTAGAAACCCTACACTGATGGGGTGCACTCAGTGGTCTTGAACCATGCGTCTATGATCCAACAGACAGATGTAGCACTACTTGACAAAGGCTTAATATCACAGTAGCATTAAAGCAGTCTTTGAATTTCTTCCTTATAGTGCCCTATGCAATTCTGCTTGAAGTAAGGTTGTAAGGTCCACTGTGTTTCTGAATATTCCCCCATATGACAACACTATTTGCAACATTACTTATACAGCATTCTGACACATATTAGGGTGAGACCTGCCACACTACACACATACACATATATATATTTGGATTACCTCCTTCACAAGAGCAAAACACCACAACATCGAAATTCAAATAAGCAAGAGGAAAAGATTGGAAGCCCACATAAGTAAACATTTACAATGCCAAAACTTGTAACATCAAAGCAGCTACTGCACATGTCAAACAGCACTCTTCTGAATGGAGAGCGTGCTGCAGCAATAACAACAGCTTCTTCACTTAAACACAGCATGTAAAACAAAAATGTAGCTTTTTCAACACTTTTGAATGGAGATTGCGGTACAGTGAGGATCGGGAAATTTACCCTTTTCCCTACTGTGGTGTGATCTCTGAGATGGTATATATAATTTGCAGGGGGTGGAGGGGTGCAAGCGGGCTTGCCCCCCCCCAAAAGCATTTAAAAATATACATTTTTGTTTTACATGCTATGTTTAAATGGAGAAAATGTTGTTATGACTGCAGCTCAATATCCATTGTGAAGGTAATCCACACACACACATATGTATATATATATATATATATATATATATATATATATATATATATATATATATATATATATATATATACACATATATATGTATATATATATATATATATGTATATATAGTTTACCTTTGATTGGATGAAAGTCATAAGTGTGAACTCTACTTGGTCGGAAGTATCTTTTCAAGATCCCATAATGTCGAATAGATATAGGGTGAACCACAGCATAGGCGAATAACAAACTGAATTTGTGCAATTATGTTTTGCACATTTGAATGCAATGTAAGTTGGAGTTGTGATAATAAAAATGCGAGTGAGCTGTTGTTCTGCCTCTGTATTGCTTCCCTGACCACTGTTCTGCTACACCAACAGTTCTGGATTGTACGAAGTAGTCATGCAGGTGAGAATCAAAATTCAGAACATTGTAATTACAAAGTAAATCGCCCCAGCAGTGTGTAAATAAGTGTATTTTGTTTTATTTAGGAAGATGCAGGTACAGTTCTGTACAAGCCTGGTGTGTTGAATGCTGTTTACGGTACGAGCACTACACAAAAAGGGAGACAGCTGTTAGTTGCTGACGGTTACCAATATTACAAAGAGAAAGCATTGCATGACAAGCAATATTGGTGCTGCATACAAAAAAAAAAAAAAAGAGACAAATGTAAGGTCAGGTGTATGACTGAAGGTGAACCTGAGGGCTTTAAACTGCTAAAGAGCACAGAACACTACCATGCCCCTGATGTGGTGAAGACAGAGGTGTTTAGGGTATGGGACGAGCTGAAGAGGAGGGCAGAGCACTCTATTGAGGACCCCTGTAAGGTGGTCTCAGAGGTACTGGCCACTACTTCCTCAGATGTTGTCCATGAACTGCCTAATACAAGTGCTTTGAAGCAGAACATAATGAGGCATAGGTACAACAGACAGGCAGAGTCTTTTAAGCCATGAAGTCATTAAGGGACCTTAGGCCTGACATGATTCCCATAAAGTCAATGTCCTTTGTAGTGCATCACAGTACCACTGATGAGGTAAATCAGGTCCATGTCATAGTGATAACCACACCTGAGAACCTTAAAATGCTTTGCAATTCAGAGTACATCATGGCTGATGGCACATTCCCCATAAGTACATCTGAATGTCAACGAATTTATAGTATACGTTGTGCTCTTGACAGTACAAACAGCAGGAAGGTCTGCCCAGTTATGTACGGAATTTTTCCAAGCAAGACAGAACAGTGCTATGATCTGTTCTGGAGCATAGTGCTCCAATTGTGTGTGGATCACAATCTAACCCTGATGCCAAACATGGTGCTGACTGACTTCGAGAGGGCACCACTAAATTGTATTAAGAAACATCTCCCTACTGCATCGGCTAAAGGTTGCTGGTTTCACCTTTGCCAAATAGTATGGCGCCAGATCCAGCAGCTGCACTTGGCAGCAACATTTGAAAGTGATATAAGCTTTGCTATGATCTGTAAGGAGATTCCAGCACTGGCATTCGTGGCCCCAGAGGATGTAGCTTCCACATTTAGTGAAATTGAGTCTGATATGCCTGAACGTGGTGCAGCTCTATGGGAAGACTATATACTTGGCAGGCCAAGACGGTATGGGATGTGAAGTTACACAGCAGAGAGATTGCCCCCCACATTTGACATCACTTTTTGGAACCTAATCGATACATGCACCATGGGCTATCCGCGTAGCCAAAAAGCAGAGGACGGATGGCACAAGAGATTGAGGAGTTTGATGGGTAAGAAGCAGTTGTATTTGCTGTATGTATGTATGTATTACATACCATTCAACTTGAGCAAAACCATGTTGATAACAAGCGTGGATAGCATGAATTATGTGTTCCAGCTTCAAAACAGAGAACGAGGCTAATGGACAAGGAAGCAGCCTTCGAACGGCTATTATGCAATAGGGCACAGTTCACTTCACGGGGCTTCGTGCGCTTAGTTGCAAAGTATTGCGCATTCTAAAAGCACAGGAAATATAAAAGATCTAAGTCCGGAAACCATCTCCTTATGCTGATCTTGGATACAGGAATTCTAATATGGCACATGGGATGCCTTATTTTTGATTATGTTACAGCAACGGTGACAATTTACTGGATTGTGTTGTTTAGGACTACAAATACATGTCCTACTCTATGGGAATGCACATTGGTTTGTCACAAACTCATCGTATCACTTTACTGCACGACAGGGATTGAATATTAACACGGGTTCGAAAATAAGCAAATTCTAAATTCCGCTATGTCATTTTCGACATTTCTGAATGCATTTTTTCATACTTTCAGTTCACATATATGCTCGTTCGTATTTCTCATTTTCATTCAATCAAAGGTAAACCATATATATATATATATATATATATATATATATATATATATATATACACACACACACACACACACACACACACACACCCCACAGTAATTGTAAGCTACACTAGTGCCACTGCTCTAGGGCTCTACAGAACCTGAAGATACTTTGTAACACCTACTTAGAACAATTTTCCCTGCCTTTGTAGCACAAGGTGCCATCCTTCTCATACTTGATTACTAACTTTCCTCCACTTAACCAGGAGAGGCCAGCAGTGCAGGATGGCTAGTTGCCTACTTGCCTCAGAATGTGCAAGCCATCAGGCACTCATTCTCACTGCCCTAACCCTGCCTGACCCTTCCAATGCCTAAGCTACTAACTGAACTTGACACATGCAGGACATTATCCCCTTATGTCAAAAGGCCAGATCAGAAAAGTGTTTGTTTTTTATTAAAGCAAATGCAGGCATAACCTTTGGAGGAGGGACTAATTTTACCTTAAAATAAAATATCAAATAAATAATTATATTTCCAAAACTAGCTAATTTAAATTTTAATGCGCATAAAAATTACAGATATTAATTTTGTAAGTGCAGTGAGGTACATGAGATGTGCATAGTACTGATAATGCCATATACTCTGAGGGTATACAGCATGCCTCACAATGTCATGGGAGTAGTATAATATGTATATTAAGTGCGGCCTGTAAACACACACACACACACACACACACACACACACACACACACACACACACACACGCTCACACACATACATGTGTGTACATTAACTTTACCAGTAGTATTCCCTGGTCACTCCAACAAATACAACAAAAACCTCACCTTTAAACAAACTAATCCTCCCAGTGATCATAACAGTGCTAGCAACCTCGTGCCCTCTCTGATGTTATATAAACAAACAAAAGCAATAGTTCATAAAAGAGGAATGCAGGAACTCAACATTAAACACCAGCTCCCATTGCATTTGAAAAAAACTGCAACTTTAAAAACTAGTGGGAATCCATCGGTGTGCCTTTTCACAAGCAATAACATGCATATATATATATATATATATATATATATATATATATATATATATGCATACATACAGAAGTAGAGCTAGCTATTATTGTGCCAAGTGCTAACAAAAAAGAGCTCTACAATCTGTACAATTTTATAATGTGTAACAAGTAGTTGCTGCAGTTTATGCCACAGAATGCAGGTGCAATATTGGCACTTTGCACTTGGGCCATCTGCCCACTTCTCCCACCTGCAACATTCCAGATTTTGCCAGTGTAAATATACATCATGACATCTCATTGCACATATATGTTGACTGTTGTAACTGTTCTAACATTGCTGCTATGAATTTCTGTTACATATACAAGCGACAACTGGAAGGCCCACAGAGATACCTTACAAAAAGGATATAAAGTCTAAACAATATGTCCTACATGGACCGCCTCAAAGCCCTATTGCTATATTTGGTCTCTTAAAGACTGCTAAGAGATGACCTGTGTCTAGCATGCAAGGCATCCTCCAACCCAATACTGATGGACTTACTTCATATCCACAAGGCAAATGTACCAGAAAGACTCGATCCAGGAATCTAAATTTCTACAATATTAACATGACAGCTTGGAGGGACAGGTATATCTCACATAATATATCATTGCTCTGGAAGAGACTCCCCATCTATGCAAAACGAAGCTCATCCCTGACCACATTCAGTCAATGGGAAATAGAAAATTTACCATAGGACCCCCCCCCCCCCCGTATTACTAATGAACAGAGGCATCTCCTAAATGCTTTATCCCAACACATGGGTCCCTTACAAATACCTATGTTTAGATCTACTATTTATTACCAGAGTAATACATGGAAAGGTTTAATTGAATTTAAACTGTAACAGAATAGGTTAATTTTAAGCATCAAAAGGGATAGCTGACTAGGATTGAAATGGCACACGAGGGCAGTTAGCCTAAAACTAACCTATGAACTTATGCTTGCTTTGAAGGTCTGTAATCTTTCTTGTGAAACATATTACTGATGTGAATTTCTGTAACATCTATGCTTGGTGTGAATGCCTATTATTTATCTTATTAAATACGTTGCATTTCCCTTGGTCCGTCCCTGTAATTGATTATTTTTGATCAGTGCACTACCCTAGTAAACAAATACAAATATATAACACATATTGTACATACATGTATAAATATAAATATATATATATATATATATATATATATATATATATGTGCCCATAAAGTCTCACATACACACACAAACATATATATATATATATATATAGATATATATATATATATATATATATATATATACACACACACACACACACACATATATATATATATATATATATATATATATATATATATATATATATATATATATATATATATATATATATATATATATATATATATATATATATATATATATATATATATATATATATATATATATATATACATATATATATATATATATATATATATATATATATATATATATATATATATACATATATATATATATATATATATATATATATATATATATATATATATACATATAATACAGTTCTCAACACTTCAAAATTTAAAGTATGCTTCCATCAAAAAAAAATTATGAAACTCACTGATGTACATTTAAAGTATTTTGGTGGGGAGGGGGTCTCTCCCTGCTCCCCTAAATGTGGGGTTCACACGTCCAGTACCCCTGCTACTTATAGATAGTAACTCTAAGGTCACTGTATCTCAAAGTAGGGGAATACTCAAAGACGCTGCAGTCTTGAAATTAGTATACATTCCCTCATTCATACTTTTTCACTACTCTAAAATTTGTATTTATGATCACTGGACTTTCAGTGGATATTACAAATTTCAGCTGTCCAGATTTTTGCACAACATCCTTGATTTTGCCAAAATTTTTGCTCTGCCATTCATAAAAGCTTTGAGTTTTTTGGGAAATCACTGAAGATTACAATAAGTCGATAGTGTCACACATTAGACGTTCATACTTCTAACTGTTCAGAAAAGACTTACTTCATATCCACAAGGCAAATGTACCAGAAAGACTCGATCCAGGAATCTAAATTTCTGCAATATTAACATGACAGCTTGGAGGGACAGGTATATCTCACATAATATATCATTGCTCTGGAAGAGACTCCCCATCTATGCAAAACGAAGCTCATCCCTGACCACATTCAGTCAATGGGAAATAGAAAATGTACCCTAGGACTCCCCCCCCCCCCGTATTACTAATGAACAGAGGCATCTCCTAAATGCTTTATCCCAACACATGGGTCCCTTACAAATACCTATGTTTAGATCTACTATTTATTACTAGAGTAATACATGGAAAGGTTTAATTAAATGTAAACTAACCATATCTCCAAGTGAAGAAATCAAAGCCATGGTATTTCCTAGTCACTGTACATGAAGTATTTTTACCAACACTACAGCCTAAGGAGAGCGTGGATCTTTAAATACTAATAAAAACATGTGAATTAATAGACATTTCTGAAAGAAGTTGATTAATGAGCTACACTAGCTAAAGTGAGAGGACATAAGGGTACAATAAGAAACAAATCAGGGTCCTCTATTCCTAAAGCCATGGATTTATCAGTCCAACAGACTTGCAAATGAAAAAACAATGTCATTTGAGTAACCATATGTTAAAGTACACAGAATAAAGGGAGTACCATGACTGTGGACCATGGTGTGATTGGTCTGTGATGAGGGCCTTTCATTGCCCAGAAATGCAGTGTGATACAATTCCAAACACACCATTTTCTCATTCTGTCTCTCTCTCTCTCTCTCTTTTCATATATGTCCTCATTGTTCTCCCCTCACTCTGTCTTTCTGGAATCTTAGCAAAATAGCTCTGTGTTTGATGAACACTTAATATAACATCAGACAACTCAAACCCAGCTACAGCTATACACTATTATGCACTACAAGATATAATTAAACCTATGGAAGAACCTGGAACACAAATAGTTACAGTCACAGAACAGCTTCCCAACTACATCCCCTATTCCTGCACACTCCAGCTAGCATAAATGAGACCTGCACAGTTAATTAAACAGAACTGATGCAGTCTGATATAAACACTAAAGTATGACAAAACAATTACTCTTTGTCCATCACTCATAAGTATCTCTTCTCCATACATTTTATCTCAACTACACGTCCGGTAAGTACATCTAAATCTGGATTGTTACATAGCAGTGCAAGTTTTTTTAGAAAGTCTACAGAGTCCATAAAAAAATACAGCTACTTTTTGTCCTTTGAATGATGAATTAATTGAAGCTGTCTAAAGTTGTACTCCTGATTTGCAGTACAGCCATGCTACACTTTCTATTCAAATATAATTTTGCAAAATTTCCCGACAAGACACATTACTAAAACACTGATTCTCTTATACTTCCACATAGAAGTCCTATATTTCAGTTCAGTTATACTTTCATCCTAATTCATGATGATCATGCTGCAGCTAGAATGACGTATGGTGTTACTTAGTAAAACATGTACTTAGGCTTAAACAATGTTTCCATAACTGCCTAACTATATGGCAATAAGAAATATGTGCATGTGAAACAAATAACTCATCCTGGTAAGACGATCAAGGCTATGAGCTGCTTCCTGTAGTTCAGGGTTTGATTCCTTCGGTCTCACAGAGCAGGCAAATGGAGGCTGAAGTAATCAAAGCCTGAACTACAGGGAAAAGCTTATTAACAGTTCATGGCCTTAATCCTTTTGCCAGACTGAGTTGTTTCACATTTGTGTCTTTCTCATTGCCAAAGACTTATGTGGTTAAGACAGCACACTGGGACAGTTAGGACATTAGCCAAGACTTTTCAATAGTCTCCTAGACTACATGCCTAGTTACTACCTATAAGCCTAGAGGGAACAGAATGTCCAGCTTCCAAAGCATACATACAATCAGGAGGAACAAAAGTCCTGATTTAATGCAGTTAATTCACTATATAAAATGAGCACAGATAAGCTAAGAAAATGCATGCAAAATGAGCTAAAGATGAACAAAGCTGCAAGTCTTGAATCACTGTGAATAATCATGGTCCTGTTCAATCAACCCCAAATGTCTAAAACCTTGTGAGGTCTCAACTCAAAACAGTGAAATTCCCAAGGTTATAAAACACACAAAAAATGTGTCCGTCTGCACCCTCAAACATGGGGGAAGCCCCCTCACCCCCAAACAATATATATATTGAATTGTTAGGGTGGCCTAATGGTTAAGGTGTTTGTCTTACAAACACAAGATGCAGGGTTTGAGTCTCACAAGGGATAATTGGCTAGGTTTAAACTGGCTCGCAAGGGCAGTTAGCTTAGTACTAATCTATGAACCTTATATATATATTTGCATATGGATCTAGGATTATTTACCGAATTCACACTTCACCGAAACACAAACGCTTGAGCACAGTTTCGCAAAAGTGCTTTTTCACCGAAAATGCACATTCGTGAAACAGTAATAAAAAAATAAAATACATAAACTAAAAAAACAATAGTAATCACGTTTATGCAGGGGCAAGCCCCCCCCTTCTTTTATATTCTCACTCCGAGATCACATTACAGTGGGGAAAAGGGAATATACCACTTATCCCTACTGTGCCGCGATCTCACCAACAGCCCTTTTGCAATGCTTTTTACCTTTTTTTATTTCTGTTTCGCGAAAGTGCATTTTTGGTGAAAAAGCACTTTCACGAAACTGTGAGCGAGCGTTTCTATTTCGGTAAACTGTGAATTCAGCAAACAGTCCTGGACCCGTATATATATATATATATATATATATATATACATATGTATATATATATATATATATATATATATATATATATATATGACACTTGATTGCATACCCCTATATACAAAAATCAAACCACATCATTGAAAAGAATAGTATTTTTTTGCAGGGGAGCTTGCCCCTGTGCCCCCCACACCCTCTGCTAATTATATATATATATATATATATATATATATATATATATATATATATATATATATATACCAGCTCTGAGATTGCCCTATAGTAGGAAAATGGAAAATTTCCTTATCACAACTGTTTGATATCTCGCACAGAAAAAAGCCAGCAATGTTTGATCTGCTGAGTTTCAGTCAGCTGTGCCTAGTTATTTCTGTACGGGGATCTCATGGCACCACCACCTGAATGGCACTCATAGATATAGATATATCTTTAAATACATACATACATACATACACACACACACACACACACACACACACACACACACACACACACTGAGACAGCACAAACTCAGAGAACAGTAAGAAAGTGAGACAAAATGCAGCACTCACTTTCAAGCTCTTCTCCAAGTTTTATGTCAATTAAACTAACCAGGCAATGTTTCAGTTATAACATTCTGAGCACTGCTTAAGTGGATTTTGACAAATAGTAGGGTATACAAGAGAAAATTTAGAATTTTTGCATAGAAATGTTTTCACAAATATTTTTACATCCCTACAAGACTTGAAAAAATGTTCCCACAGACAAGAGGCATATCTTGGAGATATGGTGGTTCAGAAAAGGGTTTTTGGCACCAAATATTTTGGGAATAAAAGAAGCTGCTTCATTACAAAATTTATTTATTTATTGACTGGGAAATTCCACTGGGTCAGGAACCCATTTTCAGTGGAGGCCCGGGGAGAAAAGCTCCACAATTAATACAGTCAAATAAAAATATAGACACTTGACAACAATTTTTTAAAAGCAGAAATATGCAACAATTAAAAAAATGATAAAATTAGAATACATAGACAATATAAAACTTATCAGTATGTATCAGAACTTATATAAATTTAGATAACAGTTGGTAGTACAAAGTTTGAGTTGTTTCTTTTTGGCATTGCATAAAAAATGGCAGTTCTTGCTGAATAGTTATAGTGGTAACAGAGCTGCGTTGCTGTCCGGGTAAAAGTTATTTTGAACTATGGAACTGGGTTAGAAATAAGTAGTGAAGGTTTTATGGTGGTTTGTTTTATTTGCATTGGCATTTGAGGTTATGCAGGAAGCAAGTTTTTACTGCTACTTTATATGTCTTTATACAGTCTATTTGGGTAACATGGGAGGGTAAGGAGTTCCATTTTTTAGCAATGCTATGGGAGAACAAGCATTGTCCAGCTCTTTTGTTGGGCTTGGTTACACTTATTAGCAATTTGTTGGAGGATCTTAGAGTACGTGAAGGAATATAAGTTTGTAGTATTGATGAGAGTGTTGGGCAGGTATTTGGTTTATAAATTACTTTATGGGCTAGCATTAGTTGGGTATAGCAAAGATAGTTTGGGAAATCCAACCAGTTCAGTTCAGAGATTGCTTGGCAGTGGTGTGAGTGGTTAGGCTTTCCTGAGGTGAATTTAGCTATTTTATAGTAACAAGACTGAAGTTTATTGCTGAGGGATGAATGAAGGTTAGTAAAGATGGCACTACCATAAAGTAGAGCAGGAATGAGTAAGGTACTTGCCAGTTTTGTTTTGGTGTTTTTGTCCATGTAAAGTTTATGACGATAAAGTCTGCCAAGTTTAAAGTGTGTTTTCTTTATTGCATTGAGAATGTGTGTTTCAAAGCTGAGTTTGTCGTTAATTGTAATGCCTAGTAGTTTGGCAGATTTTACCATTTATATTTCAGTTCCATCTTTAGATAAGATTTTGAAGTCTATAGCTGGTGGTTTTGAAAAGGGGAATAGTAGAAATTTTGTTTTTTGGCGTTTAGTAGTAGTTGTGAATTGTTTAGCCATAATTCAATCTCTGTAAAAGCATTTTGAGTAACTGTGAGGAGGTCAGAGAAATTGTTTGAGGCAGAAATTATTGTCAAATCATCAGCATATTGGATAATTTTACCTAGTTCAGAGACTTTGTGGTGGTCATTAATAAAGATGTTGAAGAGTAATGGTCCCAGAGTGGAACTCTGTGGGAGACAGATAATCAGACTGGATGTTATGCCACTTTACAGATTGTTGTCTGTTGTTTAGGTATGATGTAAACTAGTTGGGGGATTTGGGGGGGCAGCCAAGTTTTGTTAATTGGATCAGAAGTTTAGTACATGATACTCTGTCAAAAGCCTTAGATAGAGCCAATAGGATTAATGAAGTGGGGTGATTTGTATCTAGGGCTTTGTTGACAGTATCTGTGAATGAGAGCAGGGCTGTAATAGCGCTGTGCTCTGGGTGGAAGCCATGTTGAGTGGGAGACAGAAGATTATTACCAATGAGTTACTTGAGTAATTGTGTGTGTGTACACACGTCTCAAGGATTTTGGATAGTGGGGAAAGTATAGAGATGGGGCAATAGTTTGAGAGGTCATGAGAGTTTCCACCTTTATGTAGTGTAGTAATAATATTTTTTTCCATAGATGTGGAACGTATCCTTCTGTGAGAGAATGGTTTATAAGACTAAATTGCATATGCAATTTAATTTGCTGCTAGTTGTAAATATTCTGGGGGAATGTTATCTGTGGAAAGAGAGCATGGTTTGAGTTTTTTAATAGTTTACATATGAGAGATGTGGGTGTTGGTTGAATAGAAAATGAGTGAGTTGCGGAAGGATTGGAATTTTTGTCAGGAATGAGTAGTGCATTGTCATTTTGTATGAGATTATTAGTATTCTGGGAGTATTGGTTTGGGCTTGTTGAGGAGTCTTTGATTAATTTTTGGATAGTGGTAATAAAGTGGGTATTAATGTCATGGGAAATTTGATTAGGGGTCTTATCAGGTGCCGGAGAGGGATTCTGTAGAGTTCCAGGGTTGAGAAGGGTGGAGACTGACTTCCAGAATTTCTTTGGATTATTTTATAAGGTTGCTAGCTTAAAGGAGAAATATTTTTTTTATCTTGTATTACTAGCTTCTTGGCTCTATTTCTTAGTTGTCTGAAATTAATTTCATTTTGTTGTGTTCTATCTTTTTGCCAAGTTTTCCATGCCTTGTCTCTATAAAGGATGCATTGTTTTGTCAGTTTTGTTAGCCATGGGGCGTGATTCACCTTTGTTCTCTTGATATGTATGGGGGCTAAGCTATTAAGAGTATCCAAGAAGAGCTTATTAGAGTAATTAACTGCCTCATCTAAGGGGAGAGTTTTTAGTGGGAACCAGTTATGGGTTTTTAGAATGCTTGAGAATTTATTTTGCTCAAAGTGGGTGAGATTTCTGGATGTTTTATAGGAGTGTATATTGACTATATGAGGGTGAGTCCTGTGGATATATGCTGGGAAGTGGTCACTTAGTATGTTGAGTAGGGTGCCAGAGGTTGAGTAACTTTAGGGGTGGGTAACTAATATCCAATCTAAGATAGATTCCGATCAGATAGGCCATGGGTGGGAGTTTTGATAAGCTGAGTAAAGCTATGTAAATTTATGCTGTTGGCTGGGGAGCTGGAGGTAAGATTTTGCCAATTAATATTTGTATCTCCCAGGATTATAGTTTCATTTGGTACAGTTAGATTTATCCATGATAGAAATTCCTCTAAAATGGGAATGTTCTGGCCTGGGGGGATATAGACTACTGCAATAGTTAGGTTTTTATTGTTGTTTATTTGAAGAGTTGTTAGGAGAAATTCTAAGTTTTGAAAGGTAGGGACTGGTTTGGAGTAAGAAGTGAGATTTAGGGAGTTTTGATATATTAATGCAACAATGCCTCCCTTTCTGCTGAGCCTAAAAGGAACGAATTATGTTGTAGACTGGGGGGAAATTTTCAGTATCTGAACTATGTGGCTTTAGCTATGTTTCAGTTACTGCAACAATAGTTGGGGTGTGGGTAGTTAGCCAGGCATGAAATTCAGAAATTTTATTACAGATGCTACAAAATGTTTATTGTTATAAAGTGTAATTGTTGTTGTTTTGGGTTTGTGTTAGATTTTTGGGGATGGTTTGGGCCGGGGTTGGGGTGGATGTGGGGTGGATGTCCCAACATTTAGTAAGTGAAAAGAGAAAGTGAATTATAGTATGGGCATGATTGTTCTTGGAGAGGGGTATGGGGTATTCAATGATTTGAATAATATGATATGTCTTATACTTGGAAGATAATTAAACCTCAGTATAAATATGTTTTTATTGAGTTGGTGTAAATCAATATGTACTGAAGAGGTAAAAGTGTTGCTATCTTTAGTGTTCATAGTGGCTAAGACAGATACAACTAGAAAATGGAAAAACAAAGGCAAACCATTAATAAGAGAGGTGAAAAAAGATGATTGCAAAGATTAAAAACATGGATCTGAGAACTATTAGAGATCAAAACAGAACTCTATAGTAACAAAAATGGGTTGCATGAGATTCTATAGTGGAAATTAAGCTTGAAGAGGTGATTGTCTGACGTAAGTTTTGTTTATTAAATATTTTATAAGCATATCTTTAAAAGGCTTGTAGAAGCAATCACTGCCAAAATAATAAGTGCACCATGCATAGGGATTGCATGGTATGTAAAAGGAAAATGTGGTAAAAAATACAAATTTGATTTATAAAAAAGTGGTAGGGGATAGATCTGCACTGCTGCAGTTATCACACACATATGGAACCTGGGCTGTAATGGACACCAAACTGAAAAGCTCACACACTTCCTTTAAATAAGAGCTGTCCATTTCTCAAAACTGTGTTACAATGAATTATACAGTCCACAGGCAACAAGGTAGGCCACTAGTCATTTTGTAAGTACTATTTCTGGCAGTCTGCATATTAGGCACATCAGTATGACAATTCTATAATTGACTTTTGTCACTATTCGCACCTCTTTTCAATGGGACCACATCTGCCATCCTCTTCCACTGCATTGGAACCTTCCCATTTATGATAAATATAAACTGACCAGAATCAGGTTTACAGATAGTTACTAGGCATGCAGTCCGGAAGACTATCCCAAATTTAAAATGGCTCTAAAGCACTATCTGGTTAAGAGCTTTTGCTCAAAGTCACACAGTAGGCAAATGAAGGTAGAAAGAGTCAAACCCTGCTCCCTTGGCAATGGAAGTGACAAGTCAGTTCTTTGTGCTAACTGCCAGATAGACAAATTGCACAATATTCTGCCAACTCTCTACAATGTAAGCGTGAGCAAACTGCTTTAAGCAGAAACCTTTCAGCATCATCTTTTTTCAATTACTATGTACCTTAGTAATATGTTGAACAATCAACATATTACTAACTGCGTACAAAGCAAATTAACAGATGTTAAGAAGGACATCCTAGACTTAGTACACATTGATTAGACAAAGCTGGATGTATTAGATGGTATATGTGAAACAATAATGTACCAAGGAATATTCAAAGTAAGCTCATAGGCCAGATGGCACAGTACTAGGGTGGCATTCTGGTGAACTAGGTTTAGTTCCAAGTGGGAGATATCTTCCCTTTTTCACCCTGAATGGTGATTTAAAATCTGTTCACAGTGGTCAGTACTGCATTTCTAGCTTCTATTAAAGTACAGTCTTGTGTGCAATGAGGCTGTGAAAGTTCGTGGCTGTACAGATTCCAGAAGGAGAGTAAGACACATCCACCTGGGACCAGCAAATCTAAAGAAACAATTTTTTGAGTAGGGTCAGCAGCTGTTCTTGCACTTCACCTAATCCAAGGACCCTAGTATCCTGTTTCTTGAACAGCTGCCTCAGTAGAGGAAATCAGACCTCCTTAAACAAAAGTGGCTATATTAAGTTACAAACTGCTGCATTTCTTCTATAGCAGATTGTCAAAAGGTCTACCCTGTTGGCAGTTACTCTTACTATAACTTATTTTAGCTGCAAGGTATGAAATAATTGAGAAAAAAAGATGTGTCTGAGAAGATGTAGGCGATGAACCAACTAGGAGTGAAGTTCAGAAAACAAGCTGTCAGTGAAGTCCTCTGGAGATCCAGGTTCAGTTTCCAGTGAGAATGTATCACACATTTCCCATTCAGAATTGCCGTCTTAAAATATTCTTGCAGTGAACAGAACTGTACTAGTTACAGATATTATAATATTTGCCTAAATGTACCAGTTGACTGTAATTAATCTTACTATAACTGTGCATGGTTGCAAAATACATAGTACTACACAAACAATAATGTATGTTGGAGTAATCATTAAAAAAAAAAAGAAAAACATAAGAGCACAGCTCAAATGACAGAGCCCCAGGAAGATATCTGAAGGCTCAAGAGCAGGTCTTACTGAAAATATTATTTCTTTCTCACATAACACCAAATATTTGAAAGCAGTTTTTCTAGTGTTAAGATATTTGGCATTCATTATGGGGCTCACATTCAGGTTTGGGTTTTCCTGAAAGAATGAATCAGCATGCATATGGAGCCATTTCTTTTTTCCTGAAACATGTATGCCTAAATCCAAAAATTCAAACATAGTGTTTTATCAAAGAAAAAAGGCAAGCATTTGCCTTTTCAAAATTTTTTTTTCCTAAGTAAAAGGGGCTTCAGAAGTGTTTATAAGTACAATGGGGTGTGAGGGGTGTGACACCCTTCCACACAGAATACTCATTTTGATAACATTAATTCCCAAACCCTCACAAAGGTCATAACATACCTCTGCCATGCCCCCAAACTATGTTGCTATACCAAGATATGAGCCCCCCCCCCATTTCAATGCATGCAAAAGTATCACATTATATTGAGTGTGTCTGTTCTTTGTTTATAAACTATTAGCAACACATGCAGTTAGGCCTCTGCTGAAGCCATTATCCTAAACTTCTTTCACCTACACAATGTCGTCAGCAGAATTTGTACCTTAAACCATTATTTACATAGACTCAAAAAATCTTTTTCCCACCACTTTCTCTATAGTAAAGAACAAAACATCTGTACAGTAAAAATATGAGTTTTACTGTATGTTTTGATAAACTTGTAGCTCTGACAATAAATATTTCTTCCTTACTGAACAGCTCTCAAGCAAATACAAATGCTGGACTCGTGCTGTAAACAGTTAATTATTTTATGGTGATGGTGCTCTGATTTTCTACCGCATTCTAAAGACATGTAGTAGGTGGAAGGGACATTCTAAATTGGCCATAGGTGTAAGTGTGCGTGCAAGTGTGTGGTATGAAAGAACGGCCATGGCAGGGATAGCCACCTGGTGGTGTGAACTTTGGCTCTAGATGATTGACACTGTTGAAGTGACACCCAGACACAATATGTAAAAATACGAAAAAGGGGTTGTGGATGGATGGATGGATGGATGGATTTAGAAGTACCTCAGCACTATCCCAAAATTATTACTGTTTTTATGTTATTGTGAACATTAAATCTGAACAGAAGCACAAAACGCACAAACATACACAGACACACACACACATTGACTCATACATATACACACATAAAACTTAATTTTAAATAACAATAGAAGAAAGAAGTACTTGATTTTTCCAAATAAAAAAATAAATGAATTAACACAACACAAATACAATGTAATGAATACAGTGACTAAGAAATTAAGCAATATTTGTGTCTTTCGGCTTTTCCCGGTTAGGGGTCACCAACTAAGAAATAAAGCAATACACTGCTGTAATGCTAACATTTAAACCCACATCTGAAACAAGTAGGTATTTGTGTAGTAAAATGTTGATAAGCAAGATAAGATATGTCACCATTCTCTGTGTTTTGTATAGTGAACACCCTGACTAAAAGACTATTACTGATTAATAAAGAACCTGACTAAATAGTGACTGTTTAACTGAATAATTCCACTAACTAATGTATCCCAATGTGATTACGTGATTCGCATTCTTCACAGACATTCTTACCTGGGGACAGATATCATTATTAATGGAAGTGTAACAACCAGGAGCTTCTGACAATAAATGTTTATTGCGACTTTTTGCAGATTAAAATGCAATATAGAAAAAGGCAGTCTTACACGAGAAAAACATACACTACTACTTGAAACAAGCAATCAAATAAATTCAAGATTGGAAGGGATCATACACCAATAACATAAATGTGATCTCGTCTTTAAAAAGTCAAGCCGGGGAAGCAGGGCATGCTTGGTAGGACAGCCCTGTTAACTGTTCAGCATTTTTTCCTACAATAAAAGGTAGTGGTATGTGCCCCAGTTATAAAATAATCTGCTTATCCCAAGCCAAATCCTTCAATAATGAATACAAAAAGACGGTGCTAACCATCGCTTTGTACTATTCTCTGCTTGGTGGTATCAAGATCTGCAGAATGAAGCAATGATACAGGGACGCACCTGCACAAGTCAACATTGCATGCTGTTCTGTGGATGGCATAAACTATTTTGAGCTCTGGGCATATTGCATTGCTCAGTTGTCACAAACTAATTACATTATATCTCTGAATGCCAAGTTTTAGTCACATCGAGTGCCGCAATCCGCTTAAAACATACCGAGACATACACAACCACAGCTTTCACAGATTAGGTGATACTGCATACATGAAGCAAGCGCCACAAACTTCCTAAGGATGCAGAATACTAACTTTCTTCAGTTCACGCACTTTCTGTATACTAGAATTTTGTATCATGATGGTGGCTGGTTTAGGGGGTTGAAACGTCTTTGTAGCGGCTTACAATTGGTGCATTCATTTCTGTTTATCTTCTTCCTTTATAATTATTTTTTCAGAAACCCCTCTCTTATAACAGGTATTTGTCTGACATATTTAGCAGAACTAGCCCTTCATGAAATACACGGAACACGCATCAGCTGAGTAACAGAATAGCCTACAACACTAAGATGCTGGTGATGCAAACATCAATCGTCTGCGTCTGGTACATACAGGGTGAAAGTTAAAAAAAGGAATAATTACAGGGGGGTAAATGAATCATGTCACGCAGCACTTAGTCCTAAATATTATCACTTTTACACATTGCAAAGACAAAAGGAAAGGTACATGAAAACAAGTATCAGATCTGCCACTTACTCAGTAAGAGGAGGGAAGGGAAGAGGCGCTCCATCATTTACCCAAACTTCTCACGTCTCTTTCTGTCCGTTTTTCCGTTTAGTTTCACTGTAACAGAAGTCCGAGCCACGCTTTGGGTAGGATGGACTGCCCGCTTGGACACTGGGCCATAGCAGGAACAGTTACTAAAAAAGAAAACGTCTCAATTTGCAGTACCAGTACAACGTAAAACTAAAGATAATGCCTTCTAGTTCTGCTTGACATACTTCCCGACTCAGACTGGCCCTCTTGCTGTCTCCTCTGTGGGTTAAGTCAAAATCTCAAATCATTTAGCTCCCACCGATCCTAATATACAACTGATGAGGACAACAGTAGCCTAGCTTCTACAAAAAGCAGACAGCTCCCACCATCAGTTTACAGTAAGCTGGACGCTGACAGTATCAACCTCTAATTGATTATGCATCTGCCATAAACCTGTTGTCTTTGAAGGCAGCATGCATCCTCGCCATCACATGCCCCGCTGCTGTTTCATTCCGAGCTAGGATGCTGAATAATAAAGTGCTTTGGCCAGTATTGCGCAGTGTCTGCATCTGCATCGGCTAACCCACTCCGAGGAGGCAAAAAGTCGGGCTTCCCCTGGGTCCTATACAGCCACAGGTTCCAACAGCTGATTTCACCTGCTGTACCAAAGACAGCACCCGTTCATCTTCTTTAAACTTATTTGAGCATACTTCTTAGCTGACTCTGAGTTTTCAGAACTCTCTGATTTATGCCTGTGGCGTTTCTTCTGTCCGTAATAAAATCAGTGTTTTTTTTTTTTTTTTGTTTTTTTGTTTTTTTCTTTTGTGGGGCTAATTATTGATAATTAGATATTTACTAGGTAATACCATGAGTTCCATATTTCTTATTCATTACCCATTATATGTTAAGGCAAACACAGCTTTCAACTTCTTTGTTCAGGAATCAGGGACAAAGCAAATATAATTGGGGACAGGGGCTCAAAATTAAAGACAGTTTTAAAAATATTTTTTTTATTTTACATTTGTTAACGGGGTGTCTGACTGAGCCGAAAAGGCCCTTTTTCAGCAGAGGCCCGGGGAGAAAAGCTCCACAAAGAAAAATTACAGACACATTTAGTTATTTAGACATAATCAGTATACACACACATTATAGTAGACATGTTTTTACAGTGGTATACGGCACATAAACAGTTACAGTGGAGAGAACAAACAAAAAAATATTAATTTTAAAAATAAATGGTAATTAATAGATTTGTGGTGTACAGCTGAAATTTGGAACATAGGTAGAATACATACATAGTACACAGGTACAGTACATACGTTGTAGATTAGCCAGTGTTTGTGAGTAAGATTGAAAACTATTATCAAGTGCTCTAGATTTTGTATGTATGTGTTATCCGCTTTCACATATGTTTCAAATTTGTTTAAAAAAAGTTAATAGAACAAAAGGTTTTGCATCAAATTGCATTTTCTGCAAATTACATATGAAACTCTACTGTCCTCAATTGTAATCCTTTGTGATTTACCAGAAAATCAAAAAAAAATTACTAGGAACTAGACCAAACTGTAAGACAAAATCAGGGCTGTTCTGCAAAAATAGGAACAACTGAAAGTTATGAATGCAAATCATATTATTATAACTTAATATATAAATAAGCTCAACTTGTACATATTACTATAACTTAATATATAAATAAGTTCAACTTCTATATGTATTTTTCTGATTTAATTGCTTTGTTGCTCTTTTTTTCTTGAGCTAAGACTTTGGATGGTAGCTTAAGGGATGAGAGGAACTTGCTTGCCATTGTGATCCTTAGAACTATGGTCTCCAGAACTTTGAACTCCTGGTAAGGTTACAATGGTAAACCGGACTAGGAGAAGGGGCCAGATATAAAAGCAATCTATAAAATGACCCCCACAAAGGTTCTTTCAAAGAGACTCTTGCCTGGAAGAAGTATATTTAAATCCTCTCCTATACCCAGGCCAAGTGGCCATAAGAACCACACAGGCCAGTCAGGCTCAGTCAAAACCATGCAATGAGATGGGTGGGGGTCAAGTGTGATGCCAGTTAAGTGGTAAGGATATATTAAAATGGGCTAGACCTTTTGAACAGAAATTATGTCGCCTCTCTACTTGATAAGGCGTCAGAGTTTATGTGGAAGGTTGAAAACTACCAGCTAGATGTAGATGGTCTTACTTGAACAGACAGCATTAGTTGTAAAACCATACTTATCATTCACAGGTGGTGTCTCTCTCCTGCTGTGAAACTACCCCCAAGGAGAGGCCCTAGAGTGGTATAGGGATGCTCACAAGCCCTCAGCTGAGTTGTAGCAATAGATAAGAAGGAAGAAGGTTATCTTAGTATGGTTGTGAGCTGCAGAAAGAAAAAACTCTGTCTACAGCTGACAACCATATTGAGCTGCAGACAGAGAGGAAAACTTGTTATATGCATATGCATAGACAACAGAACAACTGCTTGATCTTCAACATTTTTGAAGACTGTGGGTGTGGTAGGTGGGTGTCTGGGAATGTTTACCAGATACTTCTATATGGGTTCAGTTCAAAATCCTACCTCCTGAGGAGCTTCTGCCATATACTGGGTGCCAGGGATGTGGAATATAAATGCAGCCTGTTGAAGACTTCGGTAGTTGAGGTCCTGTCCAGAAGATGTTGCCAAAAGGTGACCAGTATTTGCCGTGGAGGTAACATAAGGCCAACTGATGAACACCAGTATATCTTGCTATCCATATCCAGTAAGGCAGGCCATCAAGTGTAAGAAAGAAATCGTCAATACAGTTCAAGCAGAGGATCTCCACATTTGATTAAGGGCCAGGATCGTAGCAGTTGTTGTAGTCATCAAAACAAAGGTCTGGGGATTAGAGGTGTTTTGGATGCCATAAAGAATAATTTCAAATTGGCCTCAGAGATGTTCTGGTGAACCATTGATTAACTGAGGGGTAGGAGCTGAACATTGCTCAGACTGTTTTTAGGAAGAGTGCAGAAATGCTGTCCTTGAGTACAGACATTGTTGGTTATTGAAGAAACACTTTGAGGAACCCCTGTACCTAGAGAGTATGCCCTATTTTGAGGACGCAGTGTCAAAAACAAGTAGTGGGACTGTGTCAAACATTTTAAATTAAATTACTGCACTGGTTAAATTATTCTGAAGTTTCAAGGCTGCAAGAGTAAATATGAACCATCCACAAATGATGAAGGTGCTGGATAGTGTTGGGATGATATGGCTGGCATGCATATTCAGCTTTGTGTGGAAGATGAGGGGCAGTAACTCTACTTTTGTAAACTAGGCAGTAGTCCCCATATTCAAAAAGGAGGGCAGTAAAGTATTTTTCTAGTAATAGGGGGATCATGGTTCACAGCTACCATAGGAATACCTGCCTCAAGGTGCTAGAGATTGTGTTCATGGGTTCTCATTAAGCTTATGGCCAAAGCAGACCATCAATAAGCTTATCCACATCACCCAGTACTAATGGGAAGCTAACATTATCCCCCATAAAGTTGGCTTTCTCCACATATTCCTGTAAAAATTTCTGATAATCCATTCAGTTATACAGAGTGGATTTAAATGTTGCTTGGGAAGAAAGGGCAACCTATTTCAGAATTGGGGGGTATATTGGGTTAGATATCAGTCATGTCATATGGCATTGTTAATGTAATAGTATAGGTTTAGGTTGCTAGAACACGTTTGCTTTACCACTTCTGTTAAGTTGAAAGAGTGCTGAATCATTTATAGCACAGAAAGCTTTATAGAGATCACCCTCAGGAGTCTGTGTGGCACTAAGCACAGGAACAAAGTTTTAGTTTATCAGAGTAGCTAAGGTTAATGAGAGCTGAAATCTTTTTGTTGAGAAAACAGTGAGGTCTCTGAAGCTAGTTTTGGTGCTTGGCAAGGTACATGCTGAAGGGGGCATTATATTCAATGATGGGGCTAATAAGGAATGACTAAAGTAGGACTATAATTTCTTTGGACCATGAAAGATAAGCTGTGATTTCTTTTTAACCACCACAGAGATATGGTGGTCAAAAGAGAGTCTGTTATCAACATATATACCCAAACTCATAATGACTGTATAAAATTTAAGTGAAATGTTATCTCTATAGTAAACAGTAGCAATGCACCAACCATTTGTTTGGCCCAGCCCTTGATGGAGAATTTGAGTATCAGAATGGGATTTGATATCTGCTCCAGTCAGCAAACATCAGCAAACTTAGTTAGCCATAATCCCTTGGTATAGACTTGTATGTCAGAAATATATACCAAAGATGAGGGGACCCTGGACAGAACTTTGTGGAACATCAGTGGTGACATTTTTCTCTCTAGAGCAAGTACTTATGGCCTTAACATTATGTTTCTGTCAAACATCTAATTAACAATTCAGTGACCTATGTTTGGGTTAGTGTTGAGCTGGGAGGGTTTTTTAATAATCCTAGCTAATATAAGAGATAGTGTCAAAGGCCTTGGCAAAGTCCAGATAAGTAGTGCTGTCTGAATGGTCCTTATCTTTCCCTCAGTGACCTTTTCAAGGAACTCACCCAGGTTGAACAGGCATGACCTGCTTTTTACAAAGCCAACCTGTTGTGTATCTAGGAATCTAAAGTCACCTATATAATTGCTTCTTAGTTCAAACATTGAACCTTTGATTCAAAAGAAGCAATACAGATTCTGTCCTGCTTGTTGAAGAGTGGATCAACTCTGTCCTTGCATGGATATTGAAGGGCTCATGTGACTTTAGCAGTATGATGTCTATGTACCTTCTGGACCTAGCAAAGGCATATGGTCAGGCACCATAGAATGACTTGTGAGTTGTGCTACTACAGTACGGGGTACCAGGACTACACTGCTTCATGAAATTCAGTCCCTGTATTTGTGAAGGGACAATTATGCCTGTAGTATAATTCAAACACATTCAAGATGGTAAGAAGTTTCTGTTATGGTGTGTGTTGCCTCTTTTTTGTTCTTGATTTTCATTAACATGGTATTAAAATGTAGCTGAGCTTTGGAGTGTCCAGTTTGTATTGTAAGGGTTGCACCATTGCTATTTGCAGACAGTGTTCTAATAGGCTCAATGACTGTGTTCTCTAGTGTATACTGGAAATATTTACTGCTGTGAGTAAAGTGGTTGAGGTAAAAATCAGCATCTACAAATCAAAAGCCATGACTCCATAGTTTGGTAATACAACTTTATAAGTTTTTAGGAATTTATCATCATGATTAGTATTTAGAATCAGTTCAATTAGTGTATGATGAATACATAACATTGACTCAAAAATAAATAGCTATATATGAAAGTATGTTTTTATTTCTTTGCTTGGTGCAGTGAATGACATTAAAATATTCTGTCTGCCTCATTTCCTAGTTCCATCTTATCAGTTCATGATTCCTTCCTCTGAGATAAGACTAAGTCACATACTTTTCTACATGTTTCTGTAAGAAGAGGGACCTGATATGTTACACAGAGGGGATTTGTAAGTAGTTGGGACTATTCTGTTTTTAGCATGCTGACTTGAAGAAGTATGTTTACCATTGTTTTCTAAATTTAATGACTTGTCAGTATAGCCCATCATGTTTCTATACTGTTTTAAGGAAATATTTGAGTTACACTCAATTCCATTTGAATGGCAATTATATAAGCAAATCAGATGTGCGATGTATTTTGTATTTCTTTTAAAAGGTATTTCTGGGGCCTACATCATCTTATTTTCTACATTTTATACCATGCCCTATAAGACAATTTATGTTACAGAATAGTTCTAGAGTTACATGACCTGAAGGAAGGAATCTTTTACTCATATGTATCATCCTTGAGTAAAAGGGTCTATATTATATAATCGAATGATGAATAATCGACCCCATGTAAGTGAAAGCTTACAATCTTGAAAGGCCAAAAAAAAAAACAAATTGAAAAAATACATAAAGTGGGGGGTTTTGCCCCCCACACCCCCTACTTAAATATACCAACTCCGAGATCGCACTACAGTGCCGAAAATGACAAAGTAACGGAAGCGGCCAAGTGAATTCTTTCCCTGGGAAAGAATTTGCTTAAAAGCCGCTTCGCTATTTTGCCTTTTTGTTGTTTTAAGTTCAACCAAGACGCATTCGATAGAATGCATCTTCTGTCATCTAATAGGAACCCAAATAAAAACAGTATATAAAAAGTTATATTTGCTTTATGGTCATGACTATAACTCATCTTGAAAATGGCTGCACACTGATCAACAGCTTAATTTTAACTCTAATGGAGTATAAACAGAAACTGAGAACTAATGATCAGTAATATTGTCAGCTTGGGTAAAATTAAGTTACTGACTATTAAATACACTGCCTGGATGCCAGCAAAGAAGAAATTTAGAGAACCTGAAATAAAATCAACCAGAAAAAAGTGAAGAGAAAACACTGGCTGGGAAAACTCCTGCAGCTGTTCAGCAAAAAGAAGTTCAAGCTCTATTTTTGATGCAAGATATGACTTCCAGTAATTTAGGGGAAAAATAAATCAGATGTACTCAGAGGTGATTAAAATAAATGAAACATTGGAGAAGTATATCAACTCAAATAACAAAAGGCTGGAAAAATAGAAAAAGCTTTAACTAGCTATTCAGATGAACTGATAAAGCGATAAAAAATACAGGTTGAAATGAAGATGAGTATGAGGCTTCTTAAGAAGAGTTGTTTCAAACAGTGGTAGAATTAGAAGACAGAGATCACAGAGCTAAGAAACTGGAAAGAACAGACTACTAATTTTATGAAAGCACAGATAAATAAATGGACTGGTATTCCACACCAGGATTTGTCAATTGAAAGGGCACATTGAGAGAATGCTCTAAACCTGACCATGAGAAAGTGGCCAATACTGCATTGGTAAAGATGAAAGCATACCAGCAAAATGAGTTGATGTGCAGATAGGAAAAGTATCAAAAACTGGAGACAGCAGAGTGTTTGTGAAATATGATTATTCACTGTGCATTAGGCAGAAGAGAAGCAAATTTACCCCAGCAATCAGAAAATGCTGAGAGGCAGGTATGTGATTCAAGCTGCTGTATCTAGCTGCCTTCAGAATATTTTTGTTGCATGGTAAATCAGTTTTATATAGTGTGTGGTCAGGGGTATTTTAAATGTAGGTAGGAGTCTTCAGAGACTGTTGTATGTGTTAAAGATATTGAAGTAAATAAAGTACTTTTTATTGTAAGAAATACAGGCATTACAGAAGAAAGTCTAGACAAAAGCAAATATGAGTCAACATGCTGTGATCTTAGGCTGTTGGGGTGGGGAGGGATATAAAAGTGCACTAATTATATTATACATAGAATTAAGATAATTGTTCTTATTTTTAAAGGGGTGGATGCCTAGAATAACGACATTGGCTTTTCCTGTAAACATGTGCTTTTTAGAAGCAACTAGGCTTGAAAATTACTACAAAATGATGAAAGCCATGAAAAATACTAAGTTTCTTGCATCTACAAAGATATTAACTTGTTTTTTTCATTGGCAAATGTTCACAGTGGGATTTAATAAGTCTGCAGCTGAAGGCAATTGTACATTCTATTCTGAGTGAAACTGACAAAGTTTCCTTCTTGCATATGCAGACTTGTTAGCTCTTTTTCTCTCTCTCTCATTGCTGACTGTTTTTATATGGAGACAAACCATCTGCAGGTGCAAGTAATTGATCTTTTTTTTTTAAACACCTTAACTGAATTTTCACTTATGACATAGGCAAACAGAATTTATATAAAAGCAATTAAATATATTAACAAGTTCATATTTACAAACATTATACATTGCATATATTGTTATAGATCATATAATCTAAGCAACATTACATAACATTTTCAATTCCTGCTTTCTCCTAAACACCATTCCTCCTCCTCCTCCTCCAAAACATTTCTCTGCATGTATTGTTCCTGCAGCTTCCATTTTTCTATGTAATTTATTCCTACACCTTTCTAAAAGATCCCACTTCTTGTTCTTTTTTTCTCTGTAACAATATTCACTACTTTAAGTATAGTTGGTTTATATTTTGATTACCATTTTCTTTTAATTTCTTTTTTTTTTTTTTGGCCACCAGAATTAAACTTAACAAGGCCTTACTAAGTCTAAGCAATTCAGATCCTATAACCCAGCTAAAAAAAAAAAGCATTTCCTCTGATACACTCATTGCCCATTATTCTTGACAGCGTACCATGTTTTTAAAGTCTACTAACTCATTACACTCCCAAAACATATGTCCCTGGTTACTTCTTTCTTCCCCATCTCACCTCCAACATTTGCCATCTATCCGAGGAAAAGTTCTTTGGAGTCTGTTTGGAATATAAAAATATATATGCAAACACTTGTAGATAAAAATCTTATAACTTCTAGATTTTGTTGCATATTTGGGAGCTATACATATGTCCACCCATTGTTTCTTTGTGAATTGCGTACCTAATCTCTCTTTCCAATGTTTTCTGACCTATTCTGATTGATTCCTATAGTTATTGTGCAATATTTTATATGCTCTACTAATTATACTTTTTAGCAGCAGCCTCTGTTGTAGAGTCAACTAAACACTCAACCAGTGCAGGTCTTTCATTTAGGATTCCCCTATGTAGGGTTTCCGTAGCCCTTTCTCTTTGTCTATACTCTGATATCAGTCTCTGATAGGGACGGCAATCAATAACCTGTAATCCAAATGTCTTTTTGGCCTCTTCCCATTCTATTACCTTTTCTTCTTTAACTATTTGTTCCCAATACATTGGTTCCTTTGCCACCTTCCTCCAGTAAATTCTAGCTCCCTATTGTCTATTCTCTGCACCCCTAATTGCAATCATAGCTATCAGCAGAATCTCCTTTCTCCGTTTCCATGTTGGCTTAATTCTTAGTATAGTTTTTGCTATTTTATGAATATAATATTGTGTATGACTGTTGTTATTCTCCTTAAGGATCTGCAGCCAATATCCCATTATTTCCTCATTTCTTGAATTAACCCCCCACCACTACTTCATCATAATTCCTTTCCACTTTGAACTGTAGCATTCTGCTTTTGTTGTGTGTAAAAGCATTAAGTGTGTAGTTCTAAAATATCTCTTTAATTCAGGTAATCCTGAACCTATGTGTTCTATTGGGAAGATCAGTTCATTCTAATTGACTCTTGCCCTCTTCCCTTCCCAGATGAATTTCTTATTATTAATTACTATCCACAACCTCTCCTCTGGTTGATAAAAATATGCTTGACCTGTGTATAAAACTAAAGAGACTAAAAACATGTTATTGCTTGTATCTTGCTATCCATATCCATTGGCAAAAGCTTCCAGATTCTCAGTTTTTGCATTACCTTTTGTTTAGTATTTTCCCACATATCCCTAGCTGTCATAACCAAATTCTTTTGAATATATACTTCTAAATACTTAATTTACTTCATTTTATCATGTCCCCATAAATATGGGTATTGCTGGACCAGTTTATGTGTGGGTATAGTTTATAGCTATAGCCTTTTTTTTTAACTTCATTAATTGCATATCCCAAAAAACCTGTAACTGTCTCTGAATATTCTACAACACTGAGATGTCCTCTTCTGGTTCAATCAGGAACAAAATAATATCATCTGCAAATAAAGGCATTTTTTGACACCATAGCAGTTATATCCTTGACTTTCTGAGGGTATTATTTTTTTCCAATTGTACAAACAATTAATCTTGAGAGTTCTGAGCATGCTTTGCTAAGGAGAATAAAAAAATAAAGAAAGAAACAATGGCAAGCAGTTCAGTAAAAAATAAAGTTGGAAATTATGGGAGGTGAATAAGGGATAGTACCCACCCTTGAAGTCTTAATATTTTCATTCATTTACTATAACATTGTACAATTTAGTTGTATTTAGAGATAACCCATGCATTTTTTTGTTATGGCTGAACGTTAATGTTTTTAGAAAGCATACAAGTGTTTTTCACATCACAGAGTGGGAACAGAGATAAGAAAAAAAACATACAGCAATCAGTGTAAGTGGGGAAAAAGGCTGTAATGTGCTTTAGCATGGGTAACTTTTTTAAGTTGGGTAATGCCTGTAGGTGCAGCTGTCAATTTTGGGCAATTTTCCTATATTGAGGGTTAAACATCATCTTTTGAAAATGTACATAGTTACATGTGTTTGTTCTAAGTTCAGTGGGATGGGAGCATTCTGAAAATGTAATTTTTTTTCATTTGAGGGTTTTCATTAAAACAAAAACTCCTGAAAAATATGACAGAGGTTCAAATGTAGATGAGAAGCAACAACTGTATAAAAGAGCAGCCTGCCAAACATTAGTGTGTGCATGTAAGATGAAAGTTGGAAATACACATTCAAAATAGATGGGAACAATAGCTTTTTATCATAATGGTTACACTGTCCATATCATCTTGGAATGCAAGTGGCCTTACAGGTATAGACAAAAAGGAAAGAGTACTGAATTATATTAAGCAATGCAGAGAACAAATAGCTATGCTGCAGGAGATACAGTTGAAAAGAAATGAGCATGAGAATTTGACAAAGAAAGGACATCAGGATGGATATTCATCAAACTATCAGGGACAAATAAAAAGGACAGTAATAATACTGACTGAGGGGCTTCAATAGTGACAGAAGAGGAGGAAAGACAATAATTGTAGCTTTGTGGTAGTAATGGACTATTGGCAAGAGAGAGATTATGCTGGCATATATTTATATTCCACCACAAACTGCTACTGTGGGGACTTAATATAATTTTGGGAGAAATAAATAGCCCTCGGGAAGAAATATTACTTATAAGTGGGAGTGGAACTTGGTTTGCAATTGTGAGGATGTATCAGGGGGACTTAGAATGAAAATATAACAAAAGAGGATAGATTTCTGAAGAAATTTATGAAAATATATGATATGGAAGACAACAATTCAGTACTACAAACTTGGACAGAATATACATATTATCTCACAAGGTACAATAAATGGGCTTGACTGGATAGAAATGATATTTTACAGGGACATGAGCATTTAATTGACAGTTTCCGCATATACACCAAGTAACTATTTCAGATCATGTACTGATAAAAATTCACAGTAATGAAGTAAAACATCTGTGCTTTCCCACCTACCTGTTAAAAAGAGATGACGTTAATGAATGGGTAATGGAAATTATTCCAGGGTTATTAGGCAAGATAGATATTTCTTCAGACATGATAGCTAGTGATTGGGATAAAATGAAATGTAGTTATGAAATAAAAGAGAAAGAGATATGACTAAGAAGTAATAGGAATTATTTACACTAGTTGACATGAGTTAAAGTATTGCATAATAAGGGGAATCTCAAAGAACAAGAAGAGTTGCAACTGTAGAGTGATAAAGTAAAATAAGGAGGGTATTTGGATATTATGCATTTGCTTATAAATATTATTCAGTAACTATTTTTTAGGTAATAGAGATATTTCACAAATTTTATGAACATTTGTATAAAGCAGAGAAAACAAACAGGGAACAAAGAGCACAAATGGAAGTATTTATGGAAGACTTAATTATGACAAGTTTAGAGGTAGATGAGGCTCAACAACTAATAGTTAAGACAGGAGGAAATGAGATAAAATGATAGCGTATAATAAAGCTGCTGAGACCTCTCAATGAATAGATGATATTCCTGTGGAAGTTTGGAAGTTAAGATGAAATAAAGATATGGAAGAGTTTGCTAAATACCATCTTTGAGTAATACAGCCAACCACAGCTTTCTTCCAAGATGTTGGTTCTTTACTCCTTTTTAAAATATTGCTAAAGACCCGTCAGATCCAGCTTCATGCTATATTCATAAAGTAGTAGAAAGTATTCTAAGAACTAAGTCAACATGAGAATGGAGAAAGAAGATTTTGCCCATAGGGATGACTGCAAGTAGAGGTAGAGAAAATAAGCAAAATGGGACTGGAATTTACTGGAGAAAACTGGCAAAGGAAACAACGTATTGGGAGCAAATTACTAGAGAGGGAAAGATAATAGACTGGGACAAGGCCAATAAGACAACTGGCCTGCAGGTTAGAGAATGCCTTCCATACCAGAGATTAATGTCAGAGTATAGGCAAAGATAAAGGGATGGGGAATCCTAAGTGAAAGACCTGCTCTGGTAAGAGTTATTCTTTGAATCTAAAACAGAAGCTGCTGTTAAAAAAGAATAGTTAGTAGGGTACATAAAATATTCACAATAATCATAAAAATCAGAGGAGGTTAGAAAAGTTTGGGAAGGTGTAGACTGGAAAAGCAATTCACAAGGGAACAATGAGACAACATATTTATGTCTCCCAAGTAAGAAAAAAGTTCATAAGGTTCTGGATTTTTGCTTGGAAGTGTTTATATAAATATTTTTATACCTCATGCAGACATCAAAGAATTTTTCCTCAGGTAGGCAGCAAATGTTGGAGGTGTGATGAGGAAGAAAGAGGTAACTGGGACCATAAGTTTGGGGATTGTAATGAGTTGACATAAGTTCCCTACAAAGTACTCTGTTAGAAATATTGGGTGAGAAAATAGCTATAACTAATGAATTTTTTTGTCTGTTTGTTTGTTTGTTTTTTGAGCTGGAACATTGGATCTCACTTAACATAACCTTGGCATGTTTAGCTAAGTTCAATTCTCCCTGCTACCAAAAAAGCAATTAGAAGAAAATAGTAACCAAAGTGTAAACCAACTGTATTTGAAGTAATTAATATTGTAAAAGTGATAAAAGAACTGGAAAATGTATGCTTAGGAAAGGGAACTAGCAAATTACATAGAAATAAATGGAATTTTTAGAAATAATACATGCAGAATAATGTTTGGGAGGAGGTGTGAGGTTTAAGTGAAGACAGACATTCAGCAATTTATATCATGTTGGACTGATGATAGTTTTAAAGAAAAAACATATATAATATATGTAAATGGAAAAATGTCAATATGGTTTGTTTTCTTTTCTATTAATGTGTACCTATGTCTTAAGTGATAATTTAACAAAGGTGTTTAAATAAGATGGACATCTCAGATAAATTGTAATCAGCAGTAGATTTAATTATTCAGCATTACAACAGGGTCACGTTTGTTCTTATTATGATATTCAGACGCTAATTTTCTAATTTGCTTTCACAGGGTGAAGAAGTAAATACAAGTCAGGCATGTCTCCCAAGCCACATAAAAAAGTAACTATATAGGTTCATAGGTTGGTACTAGGCTATCAGCCCTAAGGCCTATGCAAGCCTAGCCATAGCAATTCCATGGAATTTTTTTTCCACAATATTTACTTCTCTGGGCCCCTGTCTAGCAGGGCGACTGACATGATCCCCGGGGTGAATTTCCTATCTCCCATCCAATCATCAAGGTTCCTTTTGAAGAGGGCCAATGAGGCGCTCTGCTTGACATGCATGGGCAGTGTATTCCAGAGTATGGGGAGTCTCTGAGTCAGGAACCTATCCCTCCAGCATGTTTTGTTCATTGTGATGATAAGGTTTAGATCCCTGGAGCGTGTGGCTCTGAGAGATTGGGATTTCTTTAAGTGGAGCATGTCCAACAGCTTAGGGTTTGACATGGCCTTGTATGTTAAGCAGAGATCGCCTCTGAGTAGACAATATGCCACAGAGTATAGCTGGAGTTTTTTTAGACAGTCAGCATATGACATCTGCTTTGGGCCTATGATTCTTTTAGTGAGGTATTTCTGTGGCCTTTCCAGCTGTTGCAGATGTCTTGTGAGGTACATACCAAATGGGGCATTATGCGCTATAATGGGTCTAATGAGGGATGAGTACAGTGGGACAATGACCTCCTTTTTTCTGGATGAAAAGCCCTTAGTGATGAGGTGTGCCACATAGAAGGATTTCCTGACTGTTGTGGCGATGTGGTTATCGAAAGTGAGACCACTGTCCACTTGTGTCCCTAAGTTTCTCATCACACTTTCAATGTTTAGTGTCCTGCCACCTATGTGGTAGTTCAAGGGTACATGTTTTTTTTCCAAAGAGGATAACTATACATTTCTTTGCATTAAGCTTGAGCCTATGGCTCTGGCACCAGGCATCTGTTTCTGTAAGGCCCTTTTGTAGAATATCCACATCATTTGGGGATTCAATAATGGCTCCCAGTTTGCAGTCATCTGCAAACTTTGTTAGCCAGAGTCCCTTAGTGTTGGCCTGTACTTCAGAGAAGTAGATGCCAAACAAGAGTGGTCCCAGGACTGAACCCTGAGGTACTCCACTTGTCACTTGTCTGGAGCTGGATTTGGAGTCGGCTACTTTTACAGTCTGGGTTCTGTCAGTAAGCCAGTTGGCAACCCATCGAGTGACGTAGGGATTTATGCCCAGCTTAGTAAGTTTATCTATGATTCCAGAGTGGGGGATGGTGTCGAAGACCTTGGCAAGGTCCAGATAGGCTGTGTGGACCACTTTACCCTTGTCCACAGCTCTGGAGACTGATTTGAAGTCAATCAGATTCAGGAGACAAGATCGGCCCTTCACAAACCTAAACTGGGTGGGGTCCAGTGTCTGGAGGTTGCCAATGTCTTTGTTTATAAGTTCCATGATAATGCATTCCATGCCCTTGCAGACCAGGCTTGTCAGACTGATGGGACGGTAGTTTCTGGGATCCAAGGCGGATCTTCCCTTGTGGAGTGGGATAACTGTAGCTGTGTGCCACTCAGTGGGCACGAAGCCTGAGGTGATGCTATGATTAAACATGACACTTAGGTGGGGTGCCAGTTCATTTTGTAGTTCATGTAGTACACAGCCTGGGATGTCATCTGGTCCCATGGATGCTGTATTCTTAGCTTTGGAGAGTGCTGTTTCTACCTGTGTGGCTGTGATTATCGGAATTTGGCAATCATTTGGTATTGAGATGGGCCCTTTAGGGGGTGAGAGGGGAATGAAGTTGGCACTAAATCGATTTGCCAGGATATTGGCAATATCCTTAGGATCAGTATATTTAATGCCATTCTGTTGTAGCTCAGAGCAGATCTGAGCATTGCCATTTAGATTCTTGACATAACTATAGAATGCCTTGTGGTTGTCTTTGGAATCTTTGGCAATTTTATTTTTGTAACTAGCTTTTGAGGATTTTATGAGGGATCTCAGCTTCTTACTGAGACTGGTGAGAGAGTTTTTTGCATCCTGGGATTTTCCTCTTTTCTGCAACAGTTTCTTCCTTCTTTTGTATAGTTTGTTTATAGCAGGGGACCACCAGATTGGCTTTCTTTTTTTGGAGAAGAGCATCTTGGTTCTATTTGGGATGGCACAATTCATGCACGAGTGGATGTGCTCATATAGTGTCTTAGTGTAGGATTCTGCAGTCGAACTTCCAGATCCCGTCTGCATGGGTGTTGTGAGGTTTGTCACTTCTGACTTCAGTAGCATGAAGTTGGCTTTGGAGAAGTTTTTTAAGCAGGTTTCTTTACTGGGGGGTGGGGGTGGGATGTGGATGTCAAGGGTGATTTGCTTATGTTCAGACCTGACCAATGAGGGGGTGACCACAGGTGTGGAGCATCTATCTCCCATGTTGGTAATGACCAGGCCTAGGATATTGGAGCCCCTGGTGGGACAATGGATTAGCTGATCCAGGGCATTGGAATTTATGAATTCCAAGAACTGTTGGGAAAAGGAGTTGGTACCCGAGTAGTTTTCCCAATTAATGGCAGGGTAGTTGAAATCACCCAGTATTAGGGTGTTTGGTTGTATCTTAATATTTTCCAGTATGTTTAGGAAGGTGTAGTGAGAATCTTGGGGTATGGTGGGGGATCTGTAGCAAGCTACAATTTGGATTGCAGTCTTACCTAGTGTTAGTTGCACCTGAAGAATTTCAGATGCGTTGTGTTGGGCAACTAGCCTGGAGGTGTGAATATCCTTGGTGAATATGGACACTCCTCCACCTTTAGTGTTTCGGTCTTGGTTTTGTGGCCGGAAAGTGTGGTAAGAATTGTAGCCTGGTATTGCAGGGGTGCTCTCTGGAGCCTTGAACCAGGTCTCAATCACTGCACAGATATCGATGTTCTCCATTTTTAGGAGTGCCTCGAGAGAGTGTATTTTGAGGTTTAGACTTCTAGCATTGAGTAGCATTACCTTCAGATTTTGCATGCTTGTATCTGTTACGGTGGTGGTTTTATCCTTTGAACCTTGCCTAAAAAAGACACTATAGGGGTGGCAAGAACTTTAGCCAGTAACCTGAATCCCAGTGGTGACAGGTGCAAACCATCTCTGGCAAAGCATTGTGGTTTGTCGATCATGTCTTCCCAGGCAGACAAATACTGGATCCACTTTAATATTGGCTAAGCTTCTGGTGTCATTCAAAGTATAGGAAATACTTCTCTCATTTCTGTGTGGAGCTCAAAACAGTCTCGGTTTAACATATGATGCAGAAAAAGGCTTGAAAAGTCATTGCAGTTCTACATTCTAGCCACAGTTAAACAAATCAGTATTAACTGTGGAAAGAAATGGTGTTTTGACAGGGAAAATTCTGTTGTTTCTGCAACTTATTAGCAAGAGTTAAGCTATAAGCAGGTAAACACGGACAAGTTGCTATATGGCTGAAATATTTAAAGCTACATTTTTTGCATTTACAGTAAAACAAGTGAAGTATTCAAGTTATATAAAATTAGGAGATTCAGGGTTCGATTGCCGGCTAATCGGTGACTGTTAATCTAAAACATAAGGGATTACATGTTTTGTAGAGTACAATAAATGCCAGTAAAAGTATGCATTTTGTTTTAATACTTATTCCGTGGTTTGTGAAGGAAAATTGACATGAATTTTGTAACAGGATTTCAACACTGGTAAAATTGTGATTGGACATATGGAAACCTTCATTCATGTAGATGGTGGAAACCAACAAGAATTCATAATTGCTTCAAATCAATAGTAACTAATGTACTGTAACTGTACCCAGCTTGTTACATATATGCACATTTATGAATTTTAACAAAAACAACTTTCCTGAAATTACAGGAGACTAGATAAGATAGCATTCTAAAGGTAGCTTTCAGATACAGTTTTTTTTCCTTCATGAGTTTAGTAATGTGTTATTAGTAATTCTCAAATCCTTTTGAGGAAAATATAAATAAACTAAGACTAATTAATAAATTGAATACTTGGGGAAAAGGGAGAAAGGGTAACATAGTTATAAAAGGTTAGAAAAATAATGGAAATACATTGAAAATCATCAGAGAAAAAGTAGCAGGACTACTTGCAGATTTAAATGTGATGCATCAGACAGCATAAAGAACTTTGTGTGCCTGTGCATCAGGGAGAATACTTAATTAGGAGGTGTGAGACACTAAATGGTTTTAGTTTTAGTTTATAGTAATACTAATAAAGGAATGAATTAATTTATTAAAACAGATTTGATTGTTTTCTTCTCTTGAAGAAAAGGGCATCAGCAATAAGTTGGTAGTTGGCACAGTGGGTTAAGGCTGTGGATTGCAGTTCCTCTCGTACAGGGTTTGATTCTCTCAGTTCCCATTTAGCTAATGTGTGACAGTAAGAAAGTCACGTAGCCAGACACTGATTTCAGTTTGTTTCTGAAAAGGAACTGTGCTTCCAATGAACCATCCTGGTCAAGAAATGGGTGTTATTAGAGCACAGCAAGATTTTGTAGAGTCCTATTACTAGCAAATATGGTTATTTTATGTTTACATTTACCACATAGTTTTGAAATTTGCATATGATTTCTACAATATGCAAGAGCACAACAAGATTTTAGTTCTATTACAAGGAAATATGGTTGGTTTATGTTTACATTTACCAGATAGTTTTGAAATTTGCATATGATTTCTACAATATGTATTGTATGTGTATGTGTATATGATTTTTACAGCATGCATAGGCTGTGTATATAATCTGTATAATATGCAGAGTAGAAACATGGCCAAACAGCTTTATAGCTGATGGTATTCAGTCTTCAGTTTGAAGGGAAAAGTGGCGAGTTCATTGTAAAATGTTAGTTGAAATGTATTAATACCTGAGGAAACAAGCAGTAAAGGTTATTTAATGAAATTCGGAATACTGAATATTATATAGACCAGACTTTAATGGGTAAAATATCACTAAATATAGGAAATAAAAGAATACTAAGAGGATAAAATATTCATAATTTTAATACATGTCGGGGCAAAAAGAGGGAAAATATAGGCTGCAGATTGGCTTGTGTAAGTGGCTTGTGGAAGGATAGTGACAGCCGTGAGCAAATGTAAGGTAACTGGAAAATGTCTGTCTAATACAGTATGGATTCATAGAGATAATATTCTGACCTTTGAGACATTAAGTCAAATAGACAGGTATTTTTGAAGTTAGCACAGGTAAATAAAAAATGTATTTATTCTCAGTGAGAAAGAAGAAAATCTGTGAAATAAAAATACTGCACAATCATTTCAGGTAGTGAAATGAAATTCAAAGATCATTTGGGTACACCTTAATAGTTATAAATGTTCTGTATGCCAGAGGAGCTAATAGCTCACCATGGCATGGATAACCAGTTTGTTTCCAGATTGGATAACAAGGTTTTTAACAAGCTTTTACTTTTAGTGTTTATGATTTTATTTTGCTATGTTTCATGCATAGGACATTAATAAAATAGTAAAAAATAAGTACTAGTGAATTAGTAATAATGACAGAGGGATGATGCATGCATATAAATGCATGGAGTGAGTGCTAGATTAAACATTCAAGTTAGTAGGCGTGTTTCTAACTTAATGTTGATTTTCCAGTACCTCATGTCTATCCTACTGAGTTATTTCTCAGTAAATCCGAAAACAGAATGATAAGATGGTTATCTGAAGTAGCTTAGACTGCCCACTTTCTCAAACAGATTTCGAATGATTCAGTGATAAAGGATAATTCAAAGAGTGAACTGTTAGAGGAAAAAGTACTAAAATTTAAGTGTAAGTATAACTGTCAGAATGGATTTCTGTATTTCAGACCAGAAACGTTCTTGTATTCTGAAAGGTATGTATATAGGAACTCTATGTTGTAAGCTAGATAACGGTCATAGTTCTGATTTGTTATGAAACAAAGGAATATTATGGGACATTCCATGTCTAAGAGAGGCAATTAGATTTTTTTTTAATGTTCTGTAATGAATACAGCCTTGTTTGTGTTTGTGTGACAATGAAGTTACTGCACAGATAAAGCCATGGGAAAGCAAGGCAATGTATGAGAAAATGCAGAGATGTAACATCACTGACAGGTTCTGAATAATGATTGTTAAGATTTTACTGTCAATCAAGGATGTGAATTATGATTAACATGACAGAACTATGGACATTAAGTACATGAAAACAAAATATTCTGGAAAATTCCTTTTAGAGTACATCAGATTACATTAGACTTCGCTTTATATTATCTAATTGCTGCCAGTCTATTTTGAAGAATAGATGTCTTGCCTTAAACTGCTTTCATGTCTTAGTGGATTTACTAATGGCTGACAATAATCAGAAACCCCTCAACAACCAGGTGTAGAGTGGAAAGCTCAGTTTGCTTAGATTTCCCTTCCAGAACTGGAAAAAGTAGTTTCATACCAGGACTTGCATCCCACTGTACAAAAATTGTTGGTATTTCAGTGGAACAAAGGTGGTTTCTCAGGGCAGAGGGAACTTGCTGGCCATCTTAAACCACCTTGGAAAAGGCGGCTGTGATGCAGTCCTAATTTCTAAAGAAGCCCGGGCAGATTGAGACATCTGTATTGAACTGTCAGCCCATGTCAGTCCATGAAGGGGCACTACATGAAGGGTGCTATTGTGAAAGAAAGGATGCTTGGGATTTTTTTTTTTTTTTGGGGAATGCAACAAGTTGGTAGATTTTAAAAAATCCCTACAAGGTATTTTTGTGAGAAATGTTGGTGGAGCAAATTATTGTAACTAAGGAAATGATTCTTTTGAGCTTAGCATAGAAACTGAATTGTCTAGATATAGTAAGGGCCTAGTAAGTTTAATGCTGTTGGCTGCCAAAAAAAGCAATTATTAGAAAGTGGAAGACAAAATCTAAGCCAATTGTAACTGTTGTAAAGGAGATAAAAGAACTGGAGGTGGGATCTTTAGAAAAGGGAATAAGTAAACTCCATATAAATAAATGGAATCTGTGATAACAATACATGCAGAATAATGTGCAGGGGGGTGAAATGTCAAGAAAAGCAGGATCTGAGCAATCTATGTAATGTTAAATTGAATAATAGTTGTTAAGAAGGAAATCATATATGTATAATGCATAAAAAGAAAACATCTGTGTAAGTTTGTTTTGTCTTTTATAACTGTATGTATACCCATGCTACTGTGTAACATGTGAAGTTAGTGAAGGTGTTAAAAAAAGATGACGCAAGATGCATACTGATAGAACAACATCTTGTCTTCAACATTTGGGGACTATCAGGTAGAGCATTTGTGCAAGAAAGAACCAGTTGTTCATCTCACTGTATGCCGCTGACTCAGCAAGATAGATCTGCTTTCCACCCTGACCTCAGAAATGTCTCAATATCTGTGAATGGAATGTTTCAAAGTAGTGACTTATAGAGCCCAGTTCTTGTCAGTGGTAGCTTGGCTACTGCAAGGGGCCAGAAAATTAAGCATAAGAAAGTTCTCTTGGCGAATGGGGTAAAAAAATTATATGTAGTGTAGCAGCAGATGCATGGACCGGTCCGATCTTGGTTACCACACCAGTGGTGAATCTACTGGGTGTGACAGCATGGACATGGCCCAATCTTTGTTGTTATTCCAGTGGTGTTTCTATCTAGTGTGGCATGCAGTGGTGTTTCTACTTGCTGTGACACAAGAGGCATACACCAACCAAAGTGTCCGCACCATCAGTAGTAACTTTTTATTTTGCTAGCAGCTGCTGGCACTCAGTGAATTTGTTGTTACATTTCTGACTGCTGGAAAGCTGGACTCCATTTGCCAGACCTGAGAGAAAAATGAAAAATTGCACATCAGAAAATCTTTTCAGATGAACAAGAAAAGTATCTTATTGCATTTCTTGTTAAGTTGGTTACTTTTTCAAATTTAATGCGATTAAGTTTTGCACATAATATTGCATATTTAGTGCTATGATTAAGCTACAGTAGAACAAAGGCACTGTGCACATGGTCTGTCTTTCAAGTGTTGTTGACTTGAGTGGGAGGACCCAACCCATGTGAGCAGTGTTGCAGAAGTGTGTAAAACACAGCAAAATCAATACTGCAGGCATCAGTGAGTTAAAATGGGGTTGGCATATATCTCCATCAAGATTCATGTGTCAACTATTTCTACCTGCCTGTCTCTGAATCCCCCAAATGTTGGTCATAAGGATCACTGCTGTGGTGTGAATTATAATATGGAATTACACCACAGGCTGATGTTTGATCATCTGGCCTGACTTCCACTATCACAGCACAGGGCCAGCATACCCATGTTATGGACATCACTAAAATGTACACTATAATGAGGTAGGCAGCTCTGTAATACTTTTTTTTTTTTTTTTTTTTTTTTTTTTGCTGCAAAGAGTTTGGAAGTCTTCCCAACAATATCATCCAAGTGACCTCCAGAACTATGATAAGTACTCTTTCTGGATTTTTTCATTTATATTTTTATAGAGTGTTTGCCTTGTATTGTTGACTTACCTTAAATATGTAACTTGTAGATCTTTCTGAGGCCACTGTTTTTCCTGGAAAAAAAAGGTCAGCAAGAAGTCTGCCTTGCGGCTAACAAAATTGCCATGGTGTCCGAGTATAAACTCTGTTTCTTTCAATAAAAGTAATTTTCTAAGGGTGGGAAACTTGACTGTCTTCCTAGAGGGGTGTCCACCCCTGTAACTCAAAGAAAGTTATGTTCCATGTGATAAAGCATGGATTCCAAGTGTCCAAAAAGATAGCTAAAATACTTGGTGCTAATGCATCCAGAAACAAGGAATATGACATATGAAATGAAAATATTAACATTACCCCACTTTTAAAACTAAGAGCTACCAAATTATGATATGTAGTTTTTACCGGTTGTCATTACCATTCTATAAAAAGTTTTTTATGCAACCAAACTTTCAGTAGGTAATTGGGACTTTTATCTGAATTTTTAGTATATGTTGTGTAAAAATTTTATTCTTGGATTTAACATTCCTTGGCCTCTAGATGATAGTATTGCATTTGTAGATACATTGTCTCACATTTTGGTCCTTGTTTTTAAGTTAAATTTTGGAACTTAAACTTTTAAGTACATGTTTACATCTTTTTAAGTTTTTTGTTTATATATGGTTGAATATAGCTAACAATGTGCAGGATTTAGGTGTACAACTTCTATGAATGACCTTTAGTAGAATTCATAGGTTCATAGATTGATACTAGGCTATCTGCCCTAGGGCATTTACAAGCCTAGCCAGAGTGTGTTTGGCTTTCGCCACCCTTTTAGATTTGTAGACTATGCCTATGAATAGTAGGTCACAGAATATAGTCCCTTTACAGTTAGTTTATTGTGCCTCTGTCTAGCAGGGACCCAGAAGTGATCCCGGGGGTATACTTACGATCTCCCATCCACTCGTCAAGATTTCTCTTGAAGAGGGTCAGTGAGGGGCTCTGCCTAACCTGGACTGGGATTTTGTTCCAGAGTGATGGGAGTCTCTGGGATATGAATCTGTCCCTCCAGCATGTCTTATTTATTTCTGTGCTCAGGTTTAAGTCTCTAGAACGTGTAGCTCTAAGGGATTTGGATTTCTTGAGATGGAGCGTGTCCATTAATTCTGGGTTGGACATGGCTTTATATGGCAGGCATAGATTGCTTCTGAGTAGGCGGTAAGCAACTGAGTAGAGCCGGAGTTTCTTTAGCCTAATTGCATAGGGCATCTGTTTGAGTCCCTTTATCCTCTTGGTGAGATACTTTTGGGGTCTTTCCAGTTGCTGCAGGTGTCGGGTAAGGTACATCCCAAATGGGGCATTGTATTCAATTATGGGCCTGATGAGTGATGAATAGAGTGGCACAAAGACCTCTCTTGATCTAGATGTGAAACCTTTCGTGATGAGGTGGGCTATATAGAAGGTCTTTCTGACCACTTTGGCAACGTGACTGTCAAAGGAGAGATTACTATCTACTTGGGTCCCCAAGTTTCTAATTACTTCCTCCGTACTTAGTGTGTTACCTCCTATGTGGTAGTCTGTGGGCACTTTGTTTTTCCCAAAGGGGATGACTATGCATTTTTTTGCATTTAGCTATAGGCCATGACTTTGGCACCAGTTATCTGTCTCTGTGAGACCCTTTTGGAGTATGCTTGTGTCAGCCGGGGAGTTTATTATGGCACCTAGTTTTCTGTCATCTGCGAACTTTGTCAGCCATAGTCCTCCTGTGTTTGCCTCTACCCAGGACTGAGCCTTGTGGAATTCCACTTATAACTGGTTTAGAGTCTGACAAGGCACCTGCAATTCTGACTATGAGGGTTCTATCCCTGAGCCAGTTTGCAACCCATCTTGTGACATAGGGGTTGATATTTAAGCTAGTGAGCTTATTTATGATACCTGAGTGGGGTATTGTGTTGAAGGCATTTGCGAGGTCCATGTAGGCTGTGTGGACCACTTTCCCTTCGTCTATGGCCCTGGTAACTGTTTCAATGAAGTCGACCAGATTCAAGAGGCAAGACCTGCCCTTAACAAAGCCAAACTGGGTAGGATCCAGTGTCTGAAGGTTACCAATATCATTGTTTATGAGTTCCATGATGATACGCTCCATAGCTTTGCAGACCAGGCTAGTCAGGCTTATAGGGCGATAGTTTCCGGGATCCATTGTGGCACCTCCCTTGTGGAGCGGGACCACCATTGCTGTATGCCATTCCTTGGGTACATATCCTGTGGTAAGGCTGAGGTTGAACAGGGACTTTAGGTGAGGGTTTAGCTCATCTTGTAGCTCATGTAAGATGCATCCCGGGACACCGTCTGGTCCCATTGATGCTGTGTTTTTTGCTTTGGAGAGGGCAGCTCTCACCTGATCATCTGTGATGTCTGGGATGTTACACTCTGTTGGGATGGAGATTTGCTCTTTTGGAGGGGATGGGGGGGGGGGGGAGAGAAATTTGCACTGAATCTGTCTGCCAGGATGTTGGCAATGTCTGTTGGTTCAGTGTATTTTTTGTCATTTTGCACTAACTCGGAGCATATCTGAGAGTTGCCGCCCAGGTTCCTGACATAACTAAAGAATGCCTTGTGGTTGTCCTTAGTATCTTGTGCAATTTTTCTTTCGAAGCTGGCCTTAGATGATTTTATGAGGGATCATAGCTTCTTGCTAGTACTGATCAGAGATGCCTTCCCTTTTTGGGATCTTGCTCTATCATGTAGTAGCTTCCTCCTTTTGTTGTACAGCTTATTTATGGCTGAGGTCCACCAGACAGGTCTCCTGCCTTTGGAGGAGTGAGTCTTGGTTTTATTTGGGATGGCACGATCCATGCATTCCTGTAGGTGTCCATAGAATGCGTTTGCGAAGGATTCTGCAGTTTGAGCCGTGTTTTCCACTGGCCCAGGGGCTTTGAAGGTTTCCACCTCAGTTTTGAGAAGTGTGAAGTTTGCTTTTGAGAAGTTCTTCACCGTGGTTACCTTGGCTGGGGGTGGGGATGGGATATGGATGTCCAGTGAGATTAATTTGTGGTCTGACCTTACCAGTGAGGGGTATACCTCTGGTGTGGAACATAGAATTGCTATGTTTGTGATGACCTGATCCAATATGTTTTCCCCTCTTGTGGGGGTATTGACCAGTTGTCCCATAGCATTTGAGTTTATAAATTCTAGGACCTTTGGGCAAGGGTATGTGGGCTTGAGTAGTTTACCCAGTCAATGTTTGGGTAGTTGAAGTCACCCAATATGATGGTGTTTGGAGAGACTTTCATGTTCTCCAGTGTTTTCAGGAAGGCCGAGTGGGGTTCCTGAGTTTGGGAGGGTGGTTTGTAGCAGGCTATAAACTGAAAAGCAGTTTTTCCCACTGTTAGTTGCACGTGGATGGTTTCCGTTGCTTCATGCAGTGCTACTAACCTGGAGGTGTGGGTATTTTTGATATATATGGATACTCCCCCTCCTTTTGTGGTTCGGTCTGAGTTTTGTGGCCGGAAAGCATGGTATGAAGTATAACCTGGTAGTGCTGGGGTGCTTTCTGGAGCCTTGAACCAGGTCTCCGTTACTGCACAGACATCGATGTTTTCCATATTGAGGAGAGTCTCAAGTGCGTGCATTTTGAGGTTTAGATTTCTGGCGTTGAGTAGCATTACTCTTAGTTTCTTTTTCTCTGTATTGTCTATGGAGGTGGGTTTGTCTTTTGAGCCTTGCCTAAAAAAGGCACTATGGGGGTGGCAAGAGCCTTAGCCAGTATTCAAAAGCCCAGGGGTGACAGGTGCAAGCCGTCCCTAGCGAAGCAGCGTGGCTTGTCGAAAATGTCATCCCAGACTGACAGACACTGGATCCCCTTTGAGTGACACCAATATTTTAACCAATTGTTAAAATTTGACATTTTTTCTTTATACTGTGGCATCATTCTTGGTGAGGGTAAGATGTGACTCAAGGTCAGGGTCATACCAGCCTGGGCTACATGATCAGAGAGCTCCTCTATGTCTCTTTTCATGTAGTCCAGAGAGATACGTCTCAGGTCATTCACACCAGCATGGACAATGATGGAGTCATATTTGTACTTGCTTTGGAGTGACCTGAGTTTGTGTGTTATGTGGTGGATCCTGGCACCCGACAGACAGCTTACAGTGACCTTCTCCTTGTTCAGCCTGGTGAGTGGGACGTCAGTGTGTCTGACTATAGAGTCACCTATTACAAGTGTATTTGGTGTGTTGTTTAGCCTTATGGGCTGGGACTGTGTGGCACACTGACTTTGTGGACTATGTGATACGTGGGTATTGTTGTGGGGTGGCAGTTGTTTGGTGGTCTGCTTTGGAGGTCTCTGTTTCTTAGGCAGGTTTTTATTTAGAGCCTCCGAGTATGTTTTTGTGTGTTTATGTGTTTGGTTTGTTTTTTCTATAGGTCTATGTGAGACTGGATTTGTGATGTGTGCAGTTACCTTCTTCTCCTGATTGACTGTGCTAGTCATGGGTCGAGAGAGCTCAGCCTCCAGTTTGGCAATATAGTTGCATCTCTCACATATATTTGAGCTTGTTTGGAGGAGAAGAGGGTTGTCTGTGTACATAAGGCAGTTGTAACACTGCCTTAAGATTCCCATATTTACCAACTGGACTGGAGAGTACACATGAAACTGACCTTTGGACATGTCAGGATATTTGTGATTTCTACTTTTGATTGTTTTAGGAGGATTTAGAAGAGTATAAGAGAGGATTTAGTGCTTTAATTTCTTCTAAGTTTGTATTTAGAAGAGTATAAGAGGGGATTTAGTGCTTTAATTTCTTCTAAGTTTGTATTTAGAAGAGTATAAGAGGGGATTTAGTGCTTTAATTTCTTCTAAGTGCAGGTGAGAGGCTTATAAAGTGAGAATAGAGTGCTTCTTTAGAGATACAGATCAGTTCCAAGGAAAAAGTGAAGAGCAGACTTTGTGGAGCCGGTAATACTTTAAACCTGTTTAGGCGGCGCTGCCCAATGCTGCACTATGCGCAAAACCGTGCTAAAGCGGGTTTTTAAACAGGGGACTTGAAAGAGCTAGGAAATGGCCCAAAACGGCCAATAAACAACAAGATCTTGTGCTGAGGTCACTCCTACAGGGACAGATAGGCTGCTCAAAGCTCCCCACTCCCACTGGTGAACAAAGAAGCTTCCTTCTATCCAAGTAAGGAAATGGGCAACACAGGAACTATTCTAAAGTCCAGAATACAGCAAATCTGTATTAGGGACTATTCTAGCTCAGGAAAGGCGGGAAAACAAGGATATTTTTTTGTTTTTTTCTTTTTTTTATGAAATGTTTACATGTTTGTATTTATTAAATTTATTAATTGAATGGTGCTGCTGAAAGGTCTAATCCCAACCTTTGGGTATAAATGTTAGGGGGGTATTGATGGGTATATTTCTGATGAAGTCTAGTTGCTAGACAAAAACGTGCAGCATTTGCAGCATTAATAAAGTGTGTACCTGAAGTGGATTTCACATATCTGGTTGCATCTTTTGTCATTTCGCCTGTTTGCTTTGGGTTTCTGGTGTTATTTGGCAAAATATCTCCCTTTGTGTGTTTTTACCTTTGTGACTCCACTCAGACATCTCTTCCTGTGATAATTGCTTCCCACTTGTGGAAAAATTCTTGAATTGTACTTGGGGTATAAAAATACAAAAACATATAATACAGGCAATTCCATGAAAAAATCCTAAACCTTCTAAATGTTGTTGCATACCTGGAGCCATACAAATATCCTCCCATTGTTCCCCTGTATGTTGCCTTTCCATTTTCATTTCTCAATCTTTTCTATCCTCTTCTGATTGTATAATTTGCAGGGTATATAAAATAATGCACAATAACTATAAGAATCATAGTGTTGCTTCATGTTGAGGTGAGAGGATGGGAGGGAATGGATATAGGAACCTCTCCAAGGGATAGAGGAAGCGCTGAATGGTCAATCCACCTTTACAAGGAAACTTGGGAAGTACAGTAATGTGATCAACTCACAATAACAGAAATGTCTGAGAAGGAGGTCAATAATGCATTAGTATTCTTTATCCATGGGATTTGTCTGAGGCATGTTGTCAGACTTTCCAGCCTGCCTTCTAGAGCTTTCCAGGTGTCCCCTGTGAGTGTAGTTGCTCCTTGGCTGTCACACGGCATATGATTTATTTATTTATTTGCACTTGTAGACTGGGATAGTCACACTGGGCAAGAACCTGTTTTCACTAAAGGCCTAGTGAGAACATCTAAATAATACAATTAAAATCAGAAGAAACATGCAATTTCATTGCTGTAGACATATATATATATATATATATATATATATATATATATATGGATCTACCTTAGTAGATCGACATGTTAAAAGAGCGAACACGAATTAACCGACGCCAGAAGATCGCAAGTCACTTCACCGACGCCAGAAGATCGACAAGGCAGAAGACCGACGGAGGAAGACACCGACGCGGAGAACACTGTGATGGGGAAAGGATGTGTAAGTATGCGGTAGTGACGGACGATAGGGTGCGAGTAAGGTAAGTGTGCGATGTTGGTGGTCTGTAGGAGTAGGGGTGGGATAAGTGAGTTAGGGTTAGGGTGCGAGTAAGGTAAGTGTGCGATGTTGGTGGTCTGTAGGGGTAGGGGTGGGATAAGTGAGTTAGGGTTAGGGCGCGGGTTAGGTGAGTGTGCGATAGTGACGGACCTTAGGGTAAGGGTTTGGGTTAGGGTTGTAGATAGTTGTGTATGTATGGGTTAGTGTTCGTTTGTAAGGATTTTGGTGTGCTTGTGTTGTGTGTGTGGGTTTTGGATAGGGGATTTGTTTTGTTTGTTGGTATGATGTGTCGGGTGTGTGCGATGTCGTGTTTGTGCACTGTCGATCTTCTGGCGTCGGTGAAGTGACTTGCGATCTTCTGGCGTCGGTTAATTCATGTTTGCTCTTTTAACATGTCGATCTACTAAGGTAGATCCATATATATATATATATATATATAGATAGATAGATAGATAGATAGATAGATAAAGACAGAATGCAGGAATATGCGAGGCTTAGATATCTGCACAGAAATTACGCTAATCACAGAGGCTTGCATATTTATACAGAGGACATGCTAACTATGACTAAGACATCATAAGACCACAGCAGAGTATAGAAAAGTTAGAGTAGGGAGGACAGCAGCCTGGGCTCCAACTTGAAGGAGATGATGAACAGTTTAATAATTTATAAGCAGTCATTAAGTAACTGTAATTACTCAATTACACCCTATAGATTATCAAATTCTTCTTTTCTTTCAAATATAGCAGTAAGTTATTAGTTTGCTTTATGATGACTTGTCAGTACCTTAAAAATACAGTTATGACAGTTGGCGAACTGTGGCTAGATGATAGTGATCACTTTTAGACAGCTGGTGGGCCAAACAGGTGTTTTGCTCTGGGTGACAAACTCCCTTGTTCTGGTCCACAGTATATAACAGTACTTAAAAAGAAGTAACTATACATAGATATCATCAGAGTATAAATGGGTGCATAAAAACAGTTAGCTGCATTATTGCAATATACAGCATTATGTTGTTATAATAAGATATATCAATCTGTGGATGAAAAACAGGTTGCAGATAGTTCACATGTAGTTGCTTTCCAATTTAGTAGAAAAATGCTGCACCTAAACTGAGGTTTGGAAGCAGCTTGCTTTGTAATGCCCTTTAGGAATAGAGAGAGGAGGTTCTATAATTCTGAGACCATGCTAGAGAAATGCAGGTCTCCATGTCTGCTGTGAGAGTGGAGGGGACAGTGAGGAGAAGATTAGTAGCTCTTAGGGGCAGATTAATCCACTCTTTAAACTGGAATCTGTACCAATCAATGATGAAGAAATGGAGAAGACGACATTTATTTGGGTGGTTGAACAGCGATTGAGCAACTGTCAGAATAGAAAAGGAAATTTATATAGAATTTGTCCAAATTGATAGACTCTGATGATACACAGTGGGATGGGTTGTTTGTGAGTGGCAGAATGTAAACCAAGAAACCCAGTGATAAGCATATTCTAGTTCAACGGAAAGGAAGTCAGGGGAATTTTTAAAACATAGTGGCAATAGAAAAATGGCGGGTATAGGAAGGCAGTGGTGGCAGCTAGCCAGTTGGAGAGTAAGAAATTTGTGTACTCAGTATAGGGAGTTGAGTGTACAGTTAATCTGTTTGATGACTTTATTGATATGGCAGTCAAATTTTAAGGCTGGGTCAAGTATAACACCACGTTATTTAAATTAGTACACTGATTCAATGGATACGCAGTTATCATCAGGTATGATAAAATTATTTAAAATGCCTGATCTTTTTCCAGTTTAGTGTATCATTACTCTAGCTAGAGTTTAAGTTGGAATAGCGATAACCATGACTATATACTGCTGAAGGTGGTTTCAAGAGATTTGTAAATAGATGAAGCATTGTGAGAAAATACATACATGTTAATGTCATCAGCATACTTGCTGCACACAACTGACAAATAATGATAACAGTAAAGGTCCAAGGAATATCTGATAGAATCCTTTCAGGTGGGATTCTGACAACTTGGATTTTATTGGCTAAGCAAATTATTTTACATTAAATTATGATACTTCCAAAATTTCATTTTTAGATGTATTGGTTGAGAAAAAGTTGGATGGAACTGTTAAAACTTCCTTATACAGGAAGGAATTCCATAAAAATTCCTTACTACAGTCTCATCCTAGACACATAATTAAAAACATTCCTTTATCACAATATTATAGAGTGAAAAGAATTTGTTCTGAAGTGGAAAAATTTGGTAATGTTAGTTAAGATGTAATGTCTAGATTTATAAATAGAGGGTATGATCCTAAAATATTACAACAGGCTTTGGATAATACTAATAATAAATCAAGGGACGAATTATTAAAGTATCAAGATAAGAATGATTAAGTTTATGGTCGGTGAAAACTAAGGTTAGTTACCACCTCTGAGAACAAAATCAGTTCTTTTCACCAGATTGTTCACAATCATTGGCTTATTGTATGGCTAGGCAAAAATTTGCTGGAAATTCTCCCCGATAAATGTTCTTTTTGTTATAGATGTAGTAAGACTATGATTATTTTAGTTATTACAGAACAGGGTTGAACGTAGTACGTGAAGTACAAACTACTTTGGATGGCAATGTTTTAAAGGGGTCTTAACATTGTGGTGCATGTACAGTGTGTGCTGTTATTTTGAAAAGTAAGGAATTTAAATCAGCGAAACTCCTGGAGATTATGAAATTAAAACTATTCACAGTGGGTTATATATTTAGTTACATGTTCTTGTTCTGCTTTCTATGTTGGAAGGACTTCTCGATTTTTTTTAAATATGTATATTTAAATATCTTAGTGACATTAGACATCAGCGTGAATCTAATGTCTTGTTTAAGCATACACTTAAGCATCCTAATGCCCAATTTTGTTTTTTGGGTATTGACAAAATTATGTTTAGTGGTCCAAATAAATTAGGATGGAAAAACATGCTCAGTGTAAAGGAATGTTTTCAGATTGTGAAATAGGAGCTTCATTTTCTCCTGGTTTGAATGAATATTAGTTAAAGTTTTGTATTTATATATGAGTATATATCTTTAAATGTGAGTCCAAGGAATTGTGTCATCATCCTCAAGGAGTGACAAGTAACTGCTGAACATTTGAATTTTACTACCATACTGAGGAAGGCGGTTGCTGAAACCGGTATATGTTTTTTAAACTGACTAAATAAAAAATAAATTTTTGGATTGGGTTTAGAGAGTGCTGGCCTTTGTTTTTTCCTGCTGCTTGTTGCTTTTTGCCATGCACTTTCACTTACCTTGCGAATTGCTGGTGTTGTATTAAACTGTTGGCCGAAGGAGGAGAAGAGGCGGAAGGCATGCCTGAAGGCAGGTAAAGGCTAGGACTGTGGTAGTGAGGGTCAGAACTTTGAATGTTGGCAGTATGACTGGTATAGGGAGAGAGCTAGCCGATATGATGGACAGAAGGAAGGTTGTTTTATTGTGTGTGCAAGAGACCAGATGGAAGGGGAGCAAGGCTAGGTGTATCGGAGGCTGGTTCAAATTGTTTTATCATGGTGTGGATGGGAGGAGAAATGACATAGGGGTTATCCTGAAGGAACAGTATGCTAAGAGTGTTTTGGAGATGAAAAGAGTGTCAGATAGAGTGATGTTTATGAAGCTGGAAATTGATGGTGTAATGATGAATGTTGTTAGTACATATGCTCCACAAGTTGGGTGTGCGATGGATGAGAAAGAAAAGTTTTGGAGTATTTTGGATGAAGTGGTGATGACTGTATCCAAGGGTGAGAGAGTGGTGATTGGAGCAGATGTCAATGGGCATGTTGGTGAGGGGAACATAGGGGATGAGGAAGTGGTGAGTAGGTATGGTGTTAAGAAAAGGAATACAGAAGGTCAGCTGGTAGTGGATTTTGCAAAAAGGATGGACATAGCTGTGGTGAATACGTATTTTAACAAGAGGGAGGAGCATAGGGTGACATACAAGAGTGGAGGAAGATGCACACAGATGGATTATATCTTATGTAGAAGGGCCAGTCTAAAGGAGACTGAAGACTGCAAAGTGGTGGCAGGGAAAAGTGTAGTTAGGCAGCATAGGATGGTGGTTTGTAGGATGATATTGGTGATCAAGAAGAGGAGGAGGAGTGTGAGGGCAACACCAAGGATCAAATGGTGGAAACTGAAAAAGGGTAATTGTGAGGTGGTGTTCAGGGAAGAGTTAAGACAGGCAATGGGTGGCAGTGCAGAGTTACTGAATAGCTGGGTAACTACAGCAGAGCTAGTAAGGGAGATGGCTAGAAAGGTGCTTGGTGTGACATCTGGAAAGAGGAAGGAGGACAAGGAGATCTGGTGGTGGAATGAGGAAGTACAGGAGAGTATACAGAGAAAGAGGTTGGAAAAAAAGAAGTGGGATTGTCAGAGAGATGAAGAAAGTAGACAGGAGTATAAGGAGATGAGGTGCATGGCAAAGAGAGAGGTGGCAAAGGCTAAGGATAAGGCGTATGAAGAGCTGTATGAAAGGTTGGACATTAAGGAGGGAGAAAAGGACCTGTACCGATTGGCTAAACAGAGGGACCGAGCTAGGAAAGACGTGCAGCAGGTTAGGGTGATAAAAGATAATGAAGGAAATGTACTCACAAGCAAAGAGAGTGTGTTGAGCAGATGGAAAGAGTACTTTGAGGGGCTGATGAATGAAGAGAATGAGAGGGAGAGAAGGTTGGATGATGTGCAGATAGTGAATCATGAAGTGCAGTGGATTAACAAGGAGGAAGTAAGGATAGCTATGAAGAGGATGAAGAATGGCAAGGCTGTTGGTCCAGATGACATACCTGTGGAAGCATGGAGGTGTTTAGGTGAAATGGCAGTGGAGTTTTTAACTAGATTATTTAATGAAATCTTGGAAAGTGAGATGATGCCTGAGGAATGGAGAATAAGTGTTTTGGTACCGATTTTTAAGAATAAGGGTGATGTGCAGAGCTGTAGTAACTACAGAGGGATTAAATTGATCAGTCACAGCATGAAGGTATGGGAAAAAGTAATGGAAGCTAGGTTAAGAAGAGAGGTGATGATTAGTGATCATCAGTATGGTTTCATGCCAGGAAAGAGCACTACATATGAGGTGTTTGCTCTGAGATTGCTGATGGAGAAGTACAGAGAAGGTCAGAAGGAGATGCATTTTGTCTTTGTGGACTTAGAGAAAGCATATGATAGGGTGGCTAGAGAGAAGTTGTGGTATTGTATGAGGAAGTCAGGTGTATCACAGAAGTATGTAAGAGTGGTACAGGATATGTACAAGGGTAGTGTGACAGCGGTGAAGTCTGCAGTGGGAGTGACGGATGCGTTTAAGGTGGAGGTGGGATCACATCAAGGATCAGCTCTGAGCCCTTTCTGATTTGCAATGGTGATGGACAGGTTGACAGACGAGATCAGACAGGAGTACCCGTGTACTATGATGTTTGCAGATGACATTATGATCTGTAGTGAGAGTAAGGAACAGGTGGAGGAGACCCTGGAGAGGTGGAGATATGTTCTAGAGAGAAGAAGAATGAAGGTCAGCAGGACTAAGACAGAATATATGTGTGTGAATGAGAGAGAGGCTAGAGGAATGGTGAGGATGCAGGGAGTAGAGGTGGCGATGGTGGATGAGTTTAAATACTTGGGATCAACAGTTCAGAGTAATGGTGAGTGAGGAAGAGAGGTGGAGAAGAGAGTACAGGCAGGATGGAGTGGGTGGAGAAGAGTGTCGGGAGTGATTTGTGACAGACGAGTACCAGTAAGAGTGAAAGGGAAGGTCTACAAGAGGATAGTGAGACCAGTTATGTTATATGGGTTGGAGACAGTGTTATTGACAAAAAGGCAGGAGTTAGAGCCGGATGTGGCAGAGTTAAAGATATTAAGATTTGCACTGGGTGTGACGAGGGTGGACAGGATTAGGAATAAGTATATTAGAGGGTCAGCCCAGGTTGGAAGGTTTGGAGACAAAGCCAGAGAGGCAAGATTACATTGGTTTGGACATGTGCTGAGGAGGGATGCAGAGTATATTGGGAAAAAGATGCTAAGGATGAAGTTGCCAGGTAACAGGAAAAGAGGAAGGCCTAAGATAAGGTTTATGGATGTGGTGAGAGAGGACATGCAGGTGGTTGGTGTGACAGAGCAAGATGCAGAGGACAGGAAGAAATGGAAACAGATGATCCACTGTGGCAACCCCTAACAGGAGCAGCCGAAAGAAGAAGAAGATAAGCCACACTAGAAGTACGGGTGACATGCAGAACTGAACTAGAATGGTATGACCGACCAAATCAAAGACCTCTGACAGTTCAAGGAACATGGACCCTCCAACTTCATTGTTGATTTCTTTGATATGATTGGTGAAGGATAAGACTGCAGTTTTGGTGCCATGATTGGGTCTGCATCTATGTTAGGTGTGTGATAGCGAGTTGCTTGTTTGTTGTTGTTTAGGGATTTAAGTTTCAGCACTGCACAGCCTTTTAGAGAATATTGAAGAGTTGTAAAAGTATATATATATGGACATAGTTTATAGTATAAGGAGTGGATATTCTTGCCTTCTATTTTCCATTTTTTTCCAGAAAACATTTAGAAGTGCACCTTCTCTGAGTGCAAAACCACATCCTTTCATCCTCAGTTGGAATGTCCTGAAGGACTTTAGCCTTAGTTGCCTACCTAATTGAACTAGTCAAGGCGATACTATGAAAACCTTCCAAGGACAAATGGAAAAGGGGACTGATAATATTTCATAAATGCCCAATGGGTTCCCAATCCCTAGAGAATTGCTAAACATAAAAAAGGAATAAAAGGCAGGGGGCATGAGAGTGGAAGCTTTTATATTACAGTAATAATCACTCTCCTATTCAAACATCTACCATCTGTTATGGTGAGTTGCTCACACAACAGTACTATGTTCACTGTAGGGATCACTTCTTAGGAGGTATACCTTATCTACATCTTATTTAATTGTAAGGAATACTAAGAAGGATGCAGTCAGCACATACCCTGTGGGATAGCAGTGACAAAACTCACGCTGTTACACTGGATGTCCAGTTTGTTATCCCTAATAAACATGAAGACCAATGTCTATGAAGTTGTATCACAAATTCCTAGAGCTGCCACATTCTTGAAAAATGCTGCAGTTGTAGTCATTATGGCACACTGTACCTTAACCAGTGCCCGTAGGGTTTTGTTACTGCATTCAGAGCAGAAAAAAATACAGGTAGCCCACCATATCAAGGGAGCCTGCTTACATACTGGTACACAAATCTTCATCAATATAAAAGCAATGAAGAACAAGGTCATCTGCCCGACATCCTTGGCCCTGGGAATGTAGTACCTGAATTGCCTGTAGACATCCAGTAGGCAAAGGATTCTATCACCTTTATTCTGAGTTTTACGGATGAAGGCAGGCAATTTGCCTGATTCAATGCCAACTCAGAAACCACAAACAAAAGACTACTTCTAAGGCGTTCTATGTCTCTGCGGAACATCATACAAGGTTTCCTGCACATGACAATCTGCAGTTCTGGCCACCTTCTGGGTGATGAAATGTGTTTTAGCAACCTACACACACATCTAACCCAATATTCATGCCATCAGATTTAATAGCTCTTTCACTATTTTAAATTCACCACTTATTTTCACCTTTCCTTTCTGCCCTAAATCTCTTAGCTTCATAAGCCTATCTTGCACCTGTTTGTTATCTTTAGAAAAACACACATCCTTCTACACAAAATCTGTTACACAAAATCAATTACCTGCTTCTAATAAAAGTCAGATATTTTGAGAAAACCATTGAGCAAACAATTTTACACCAAGGTGTCATTGCAAAACACGATATAAACATTTCCAAAACAGTAAGTTGAGACTGAATAACATAATTGTTAAATGATATCCTTATATACATTTGTAACTTATGTTTCATGAATTCTATATGTTAAGAATTGTAAATGGATCTTTCCCCATGGCCATCCACTGAAAATGTGACTTGTGCTCCTTTGAATTCCATCCATTCTTAACCCCTTTTTACGCATGGGGTTGTGGTGTCTCTTCAACAGTGGCAATCATCTTGCACCAAGTTTACACTGCCAGGTGGCTAGCCCTGCTGCAGTAGTTCATCTGTACCACTCACTCACATCTACGCCCAGTTTAGAGTGCCCAATCCACCAACTGCATGTCTTTGGAATGTGGGAGGAAACTGGAGCACCCAGAGGAAACCCACGAGACCGCAGGGAGAGCATGCAGACTCTGCACAGAAGGCACCCCATCTGAGAATCGAACCGAAGAACCTCTTGCTGTGAGGCAACAATGCTAACCATTGCACCAGCACGACTGCCCCAAAACAGGCAAACAAAATCAGTTACAGGAAAGTCATCTTTCATGAAAGGAATTTAAGGGATACAGAGGCATATGTCTCAAAGTAGGCCAGTAGCTTTTGGAGTAAGTTCCATGGAAGGGTCACAGACCCGCTTGGTAGTTTCAAATGAAGTACTCATTTCAAGACGTGCTTAACAAAAATCAGAGTCAGTGGTGGTTATGTGGGCAAGCACACTGCAACAGCAGACAGATGAACCTTAAGGAAGGTGTATGATGCTTTAGAAACAAAGCACTTCTAGAGATTGAGGTTCAGAATACCATTTTAGGCAAAAGACCCAGAAGTGTGCTATACAGACAACCCCTTACATTTGGCCAGAGAAGAGTTTCTAGAGATAGATAAGGCTTCCTGCAATATCTATAGCACCTCATTTGACAGCTTATTCTTAAATGTTATCAGCATATGAGTGAACCATGCTGCAAACATTATGGTCCCCTAAGTTTTGGTGTACTCAGGTTCCTCCCTGCTGAGTGGAAAATGACTGGTCTACATTTGTTCCCCTTCTGTTTCATTCTTTTTCGCTATGCCAGTGCAACATCCATCTCAGTTCCACCATTTTTCCCTACTGCCACCAGACTATTGCCATTCTAAGTATAGAGCCACTGTGGAATCTTAGGATATCTGGGATTCATGCCACTGACTGCTTCCACCAGAGGACTTTTTCATTTATGACATTCAACTTGCTATTCCCCCTCCTCCTGTATTCACCTGTTACATCTGAGGGCTACTCTCCTCTATGGACCATGCCTCCCTACAGGAAATGTTTAGATCAACACCCTCTCCCAAGGATGAATAGGCCCATTTCTCCCTGCCAAAATCACTAATCAAACCTAGGTCACCTGTGTCATAGTTAGGGCTTTATCCCTCTATGCTACAGTGCTGACAGCTGTGCTGAATTTTGATGGGAAAAAGTTGTTTCCCAAATGAGACAATACTACACTTCTTTGTATTTAATTTTAGCTCTTTTTTAGCACACCACTTGTTTACAAGGGTAAGATCATAGGTTCATAGGTAAGTACTAGATTAGCTGCCCTTGCAGGTCATTTTAAACCTAGTCAGTTTCCTTTTTGGTGCTTGAATTAACCTATCCCATTTGATATTAGACTGGCCTTACCCATCCCATAGTCGATAATTATATATTACTCATGGTGAGAATAACTGATCATACATAGATAAGTTGAGGGGTCATACATGGGATAAATAATTTAAGAGCTTTCTCTGTCCAGGGTAAATTTTCTGTTTCCCATCCATGTTTTTACTAAAATGAGTCAGTGTCAGAGGGGATTTGTCAATAATGTTAACTTTGCAGTCATCTATGATCTTCGTTAAGCAAAAGTCCTGATTTTCAGTCTGGAAATCACAGAAGTAGATTTTGAAAAGGAGGGGCCCCAACACTGAGACAACTGGACACCACTAGTCAACTTTATACATACAGAGAAAATTACTGGCAATCTGAAAATGTGAGTTCTTTCTCTCTCTTAGCCAGTTTGCTATCCACCTCACCACATAATGATTGATGTTTAAAGCACTTAGTTTATTAATAATGCCAGAGTTGGGGCTAATGATGAATGCTTTGGCCAGATCCAGATACATGGAGTGAATGGGATGCATTCACTCCGAGTGACTTTCTCGAAATAAAGTAAACAGAATTGCCCTTCAACAAAGCCAAACTAGTGTGGGTCTAGCCTAATAAAGTTTTAAATATCATGGTTAATGAGCTCAGTTATGACACATTGCATGTTTTTGCAAATTAGCCTGTAAGGCTAATGGGTCTGTAGTTCCCGGAGTCCATGGTAGGGCCATCCTTACAAAGGGGCTTCACCACTGCAGTTCTCCATACTTTGGGAACATATGTAGGTTTTAATAAGCCAAAGGAGGGTTCACCAAAGATGTGTTTAGCTCTGTTTATAAAGCATCTAGTTAAATTATCCAAACCCATAGAATCAGCATTTTTGGTCTTAGATAGTACCTTCGACACATGCCCCTTAGTGATATTCGGAGGTGTAAGAGATATAGGAATTGGCAAAGAAGGGATGATTGTTGCTGGAGTACATTTTTCACTACATTTGTCTACTAGTACATTTGCTATGCCAGTCAGGCCAGAGTGTGCAGTGCCATTGCGGATTAGTTTGTAACACTGATGGGTGCTGTTTCTTAGTTTTCTAATGAAACTATATTACGACTTATGATTATGCTTTGTCTCAGAGGCTAATTCAAGTTTTTGGTTTGTCCTACTAGCCTTGATAGTAGCTTTTAGATTCCTGCTGATATTTTTGATGTGCTCTTTGACGTAAGGAGTTTTAGAAGTTTTACATTTACTGTGAAACTTAAAAAGTTTTTTTTTCTTGTATTATAGTGTTTGTTTATACTAGTGACCACCAGGGAAGTTTATTCTTAAATCTCCCATTATATTTTGTTCTGCTAGGAATGGTCAGGTATGAACATTTATTTACATGGGAAAATAACTCATGGATATAGATGGCAACTGTCGCCTGGTTGGTACTGGTGATGTTGCAACTGAAATCCTACAATTCATCATAAAGTTTTCTAAAGTTTATACATTTGACATCCTTGATATCAAAATCACTAAAACCCCTGTAGTGAATAATTCTAACGGACAAGGTTGCAAGTTTGTGATCAGATTTAACCAGGAATAAAGCGATTACACGGGTGGTAAATGAGGCTGTGTAAGTTAGAATTTGACCTCTAGTTCAAATGTCTCCACAAGTGCAGCTACGCATTAAATGATGCTAGAGACAATCTCTATACAGAAGGAAATGCTTCACTATATTTTCAGTTTTTTTGTTGGAAAAAAAAATCACTATTGAGTGATCTCCTGATAAATGTATAAATGAAAGTGATAGTTCCCCTGAATTCTTGGTCTGTCAAGTCCACAAGGATTTGTATGCTAGAATGAATGGTTGATGAGGTTATGTCTAGGCAACACTGATATCTCCCAAAAAAAGAATGGGCTTTCAGAATAAGTGACATACTGCCAAACTCGACTGGAGCTTTCTCACATGTACACAAACCAGGAATGCTATGATGATGAATGCATATGTGTGGCCGAGTGCCCTTTGTTCAGAGAGCCTAAACTCCCAGCTCTTGGGCCAGATCTGCCCCCCCCCCTTTCCAAGCATATACTTTATGGCTTGTGGAAAGTTGTTGCAATTGCACAACAATCTGATCCATGAGTGAGCAATTAGTAGTCAATATCTGAATATGACTGTAGTGATACATTTACATCCTCATTCAAACCTCAGCCACTAATAAAAGAGCTCTGCAGTTAACATTTATTTTAAAGATTTGAGCAACTAGGACATTAGGACTTGCCTTTATTTTTTTCCCTTGTGTTTCCAGATCTCAACACAGCTGTCTGCAAGCAAAAGTGTTAGAGCAGCATTGTTATTTATTGAAGTTACCCCTCTCTATTCAGTTTCTTTTAAACTGTGTGTGTGGTGGGAGCTCACCAATTCCCAGAAGATTCACTTTACCGCACAGCTGTGCTCTCTGCTTGGTCAAAATGTTCACTGCCATGAAAATATCTGCAGGGCAAGGGAACATAGCCACAACAATTGGGTGGCTCGATCCAGCTCGTTGCCGGGGGGGGGGGGGTGAAAGTATACATGTGCAATAATAGTGACTGGAGCACACATCTGCATTCTAACTTCAAGACTAAATATCACAAAACATTAAGGCCAGCTTCATTTTACTACATTGATTAAGCTTTGTAAGCAGAATAAGATGAGGAGGCTTTCCCTGATCAGTTTTGACAGCTAATCATGCAGGTAATTCAATCAGGACAGATAATCAATTTCAAACTTCAGAATTATTTATTGTTTATCATGTATACTCCCATACAGTCATTATTTATTTATTTATTTTTGCAGAATGTATGCAAGAGAAGATAAACTCCCATTTGTGCCTGCACCCATCCAGTTTATTTTGTGGCAGACCCCAGTCCTGCATTGTAGATCTATGTGAACTGTGGAACTGGTATTAGGAAATATGAAAACAGATTCATGGTCACATTCCTCGGGCAAGTGTTGAGATCTTCTGTATGAATATGGTCTTGTGTATTTCTTCTATTTCAGAAACTTCCTTTCTGTTTTCATTTATTGGAACTATATTGTATGCCGGGGAGGAGTCATATGGGCTGGTATGGATTGGTTTCAGGTTTGTTTTTGTTAGAGGTGACACAAAAATTGTTATTGGCATTGTATCTATCTATGGTGGGAGCTGTAATATAAAAAAATAGCAGCTAAGTTCATTACTGGCCCACTTCTTTTCAACAGGTGGGCATATATATATATATATATATATATATATATATATATATATATATATATATATATATATATATATATATAGAGTATACACACAAATGATAAATAGGTCTAGATGTATAGATATTAGAGGCTGTAAAATTGAGTGTTAAGTCAAAATTTCTTTCTACAACTTTGATGAAACAATTTAGGCATTACATTTTATGCGGAATGCAGAGCTGTTGAGAGTAGATACTTCACACCTGCATTTTTTAAGTTAGAAAGTACAATGAACAAAAACTTTAAGTGCTGTAGACTTGCTAATGTCCTAGACTAATATCAGCCAACACTGTTACAGAAACTTTGAGTGTCTGTTGAATGCCTATGATTGATTAGTACTGCTCATGCTGTCATCTGCTGTGTTTTGCCATGTTCTGCCTTTTAAAATTGTAATTATAAATGATTATATATTAATACCATCATCCAGCACTGTACTGCTTACTATAATCGGACAATATACATTTTATAAATAAATTTATATGTGGGTCCCAATCAGTTTACTGAATTAACAAATGACCAAAATTGAAAACGTCGAGATGACAACATTGAAACGTCATGTCAACAAACGTTCACAAACCCAAAACTCAAGAAACCACAAAACCAGCTGTGGATGTTACACATAATTTTTTTTTAAACCTCGTAGCTTTTGAATGGAGGTCATGGTACGGGGAGGATCAGAAAATTCACCCTTTTCCCCACTGTAGTGCGATCTCGAAGTTGGTATATATAATTAGCAGGGGGTATGGGGGGATGCAAAGAGGCTTGCGGCCATTGAAAACATAAAAAAAAAACGGATTGTGAAGCTACATAGAACATCAGGTTCATTGTTTTACTGAAACTTTTGTAAGCCGAAATGTGCTCCATGTATGCCACATACGTTCACTTACATCGCAGTGTCGATTTATACATGTGAAACAGTGACGAGCTGAATTTGTGTGTTTCGATGTTGTAAGTTTCAAGTTTGTGAACATTCATTGTAATGTTTCAATGTTGTCGTCTTGTTCTTTTCAGTTTCAGTTATCTGTTAATTTGGTAAACTGAAATAGACCCATGTGTGTATATATATATATATATATATATATATATATATATATATACACATAGGCCCCCTTCAGATGATCAAACTTTTAAAAGTTCGACCTTCATATGGCCATGACCATTTGATCGAACTTTTAAAAGCTCGACCGATCTGGATGGAGATCTCCAAACAGTGCGGAATGGGAAGATTTACTGTTACCACAATGTAGTGCGATCTCGGAGTTGGTATATTTAAGTAGCGGGGGGTGCAGGGGAGCTTTCCCCCCTGCTAAACAGAGTTCGTTTTTTTTTGTGTGTTATGGTGTTTAGTTTACATGGTCGATGTTTCAAATGTTCGATCATATGGTCTCGGCCATATAAAAGTCGAACATTTGAGTTGTCGATCATGTAAAGTAGACCCATATATATATATATATATATATATATATATATATATATATATATATATATATATGTGTGTGTGTGTGTGTGTGTGTGTGTGTGTGTATATGTATATATATATATATATATATATATATATATATATATATTATATATATATATAGATTAGATATAGATATGAATATCTATAATAAATAAATATATATATATATATATATATATATATATATATATAAAAATGTATATTTAATCTATATATATATATATATATATATATATACACACACACACACATATATTACTGATTGCTAAAACTGGACTATATATATATATATATATATATATATATATATATATATATATATATATATATATATATATGGTTTACTAACAAAATTTCTATTGGCACTTATGCGAAGCTGGAAAGATGGAAAGGCTGTTTTCAAGTTTTTGTAATGCTGATCCAGAAAATGTTCATCTCCATATTTGTGAATGGTAGTGTGCATTTACTAAGGTGGAATTGATACTCTGATAACAGATCGCACTAAAGTGGGGATCGGGAAATGTACCCTCTTCTCACTGTAGTGCGATCTCGGAGTTGGAATATATAATATGCAGGGGGTGTAGGGTGTGCAGGGGGGCTTCCCTCCCTGCAAAAACGTTACCAGTAACATGGACTTTCAACACTAGAACTTTTGGTATTTGAATGTCAAGTTCATGTTAATTTTTCTAAAATTTTGGTAATTCTTTATTACCAATTTCCGCAAACTGGTTCAATCAAAAGGTGAAAAAATATTTTGATTTTCCATATTTTGATAGTAAACCTATATTTATATATCTGTATGTATATATATATATATATATATATATATATATATATATATATATATATATATATATATAATTTATGGCTGTTTGAGACCCATCTTTTTTTTTTTGCACCTTTATTGAGTTATCACTTAAGAGATAGGCAAGCATACATTTATATAAAAGAAAACAAACCATGTTAACATATTCACAGTTAGAAACATTATACATCACATATATTATTTATAGAATTATCATGAATCCAGCATTACATAATTTGATTAATTCCTGCCTTCCCTTAAATCGCTCTCCCCACCAAAACATTATTCTGCATGTATTGTTCCCATGATTTCCATTTTGTCAATGTAATTTGCTCCTATAGTTTTCTAAAGATCCCACTCCCAGTTCCTTTATCTCTCTTTCAATATTACTTCAAATATAATTGGTTTAGACTTTGATTTCCATTTTCTAGTAATTGTTTTTGTCAGCCACCAGAATTAAACTTAACAAGGCCTTACTGTGTCTAGACAATTCAAATTATGTATCCTAGCTCAAAAATAAATTTCTTTGTTACACCCATTTGCTCACCCAATATTTCTGACTGGCAACCGTGTATGGAATTTTTAAAGTCTGCTAACTCATTGCAGTCCCAAAGTGTATGTTCCAGTTACCTGTTTTTTTTTCCCCATCACACCTCCAACATTTGCCGTCTATATGAAGAAAAATTGTTTGGAGTCTGCTTGAGGTATAAAAGGACATTTCAGTCATGGAACATCTCAAGACAGTTTCAAGTCTTTTCAGGCCATAACATCAGTGAAGATGAAACAAAGGCCGTAGCTGGACATGTGTCCAGTCGGACCATCCCGGTTAACAAATGTAAAATAAAATAAAATAAAATAAAAATATATATAAATAAATGGCTTCTGTTATGGGTGCTAAGGATATGTAAGAAGACACAAAAGAAAAGCTAAAACAAAACTGTGAAAAAGGAAACTCTTGTTCACTGCTTGTAACTTACTGTCCATATCCATAAACATGTTTTAGTCCCTTTAGTTTTATATACTGGTCAGGCATATTTGTAGGCACCAGTGGAAATGTTGTGGACAATAATTAATAAAAAGTTGAATACATTTATCAGGGAGGGAAAGAAGGCAAGAGTTAAGTGGGATAAGTTGATCTTCCCAATGGAGCAAAGTGGTTTAGGACTACCTGATTAGAAAAGTAATTTTAGAGCTACATAGTTAAGGCTCATATACATAACACAAGCAGAAGGTTATAATTCAAAGTAAAAAGGGATAATGACGAAGTGGAGGGTTCACTGGATAAGGAGAGAGTGGGATTTTTGATGCTGATTATTAAGGACTTCTTCTTCTGGCTTTTCCCAGTTAGGGGTCGCTACAGTGGATCACCTGTCCACTCATGATTGGCAGTGGAGTTTTACGGTGTTCAGTTGCCAGCCCAGCACCCAACCTTCCACAGAAGGCACATGCACACTCTCACACCTAGGGCCAATTTAGAGTGTCCAATCCACCTACAGCATGTATTTGGGATGTAGGAGGAAACCAGAGCACCCGGAGGAAACCCATGCGACCACAGGGAGGACATGCAGACTTCCGCACAGATGGCACCCCAGCCGAGGATCGAACCAGAGAACCTCTTGTTGTGAGGTGGCAATGCTAACCACTGCACCACCACGGCCACCCGATGCAGATACTTAAGGACAATAATAAAAATCATGCAAAATACTATATTCATAAAGTTGCAGAAAGTATTCTAAGAACTAAGCCAACAAGAGAATGGAGGTAGTAGATTTTGCAAGTAGGGATGACTATGAGTAGGGATACAGAAAGTATGCAAGAGGGGGCTGAAATTTAATGAAGAAAACTGGCAAAGGAAGCAATGAATTGGGAGAATATAACTAGAAAGGGAAAGGTATAGTTTTTGTTGAATCGTGAATAGAAGCTGGGCATAGAAGCTATTGAATAAGTGTAAGATTACATCAGAGGTGGTTAGAAAAGATAGGGAAAACAGACTGGAAAATCATGTTACAACAGAACATATGTATGGCTCTCAAGTATGCGGTAAAGTCCAGAAGGTTAGAATTTCTGCATGAAATTGTTTCCATAAATATTTTTATACCTTAATCAGACTTCAAAGATTTTTTTTTCCTTAGGAAGATAGCAACTGTTAGAGGCATGAAGAGGAAAAAGAGGTAACTGAGAACATACTTTTTGGAAGTGTAATAAGTTGGAAGATTTTAAAAACTTCCTATAGAGTACTCTGTCAGAAATATTGCGGGAACAAATGGTTGCAAGTAAGGAAATGATTCTCTTGAGCTGGGACAAAGGATCTAAATTGCCTGGACATAAAGTCCTTATTAAGTTTAATTCTGTTGGCTGCCAAAACAGCAGCTACTGGAAAATGGAAATCAAAATGTAAACCAACTGTACTTAAAGTACTAAATATTGTAATAGAGATAAAAGAACTGGAAGCGGGGTCCTTGGGAAAGGGAAGGACCAAATTATATAGAAATAAATGTAGTATCTGGGAACAATACATACAGAAAAATGCTCAGAAGTTGTGAGGTTTAAGACAAAGCAGTAATTGAACAATTTATGTAATGGGCTGAATGGCAGTTCCTATAAAAAAAAAAAACGTAATGCATAATGTATGTAAATGAAAACATTTTAATATGGTTTGTTGTTTACTAATGTATGTGTGCCTGTCTTAAGTGTTAACTTAATACAAATGTTTAAAAAATGGTCTGCTGGAGCCAAGGGCATCCACATAAAAAGAGGCACTGATCAAAAATCCAGTCTTGTACTTTAAGATAATTTTGGTCCTTACCCAGCAGATGGATGTCAGATGTAACCAAGCATTACTGTGCAGCTCTAGTCTACTACCTTATCAAGCTGAATCAGAGCAGTTGCCCGCCCCTTCTGTAAATTTGATCTGGGACACTCCTCCCAGTCTAGTGTCATTAGCTCATTCTACCTAATACAGAGAGAACATTTGAGAAGGCCATCCCACTTAGTTTCCTAACCTTGAATTGTCTTCTGTTTCTCCTTTCTCCCTTTCCTTTACAAAAAGAAAAAAAAAACTTTGCTAGAATCTCCCTGTGTTCTGCTTAACCATAACAAAAATAATTAAACTTGTTTCCTGCCTTTCCAGTAAATACTCTAGTCCAGATACAGATTTGCTACATCCAGAACTGTTTGTAAGCTTCTAAGTCCCCCAAGCCTGTCTGTGTTGAAGGGAAGCCTTCTAGCTTATCAGTGGGAGTGGTAAGCACTAGGTAACCTATCTACCACACAAGGAGTGGTGCTGGCCCAGAAATTGTAGTTATTGGGCATTTGGGCAGTTTTTCTATCTCTCTCAACTTTCTGATTTAAAAGCCCGCATTTGCACTTGTTTCCCCCTTTCCTGTAACTAGTCTAGTCCAGATACAGATTTGCTATATCCAGGACTGTTTGTAAGCTCCTGAGCCCCCCAAATCTTTCTGTGTTGGAGGGAAGCCTGCTAGCTTATCAGTGGGAGTGGTAAGCACTAGGTAACCTATCTACCACATAAGGAGTGGTTTCTGGCTCAGAAATTGTAGTTATTGGCCGTCTGGCCAATTTTTCCATCTCTCTCTCAACTTTCTGATTATCTCCCTCAATTTTCTGATTTAAAAGCCCACAATTGCACTTGTTTCTTTCCTGTAACTAATCTAGTCCAGTTACAGATTCTTAGTTTTAGCACTTGAATTTGCTTATTCATGCTCAGCATTTGTTCAGAACTTATTGTAAGCACTAAATAAGCTACAAATTACTACAGCACTCAACCTTCCTCATTACTAGAGGAAAACAGTTTTTGTACTTACTTTCCTCACTTGCTTAGAGAAAAACAGCTCTTGTACTCACTTTCCTCACTTGTCAAAAGGAAAATCGTTTTTAAATCAGGCATGTCCAAGGGTCAGCTCCCAGTGTTCTCTCCTGTCTATCTGATGAATCTGGGCATCTTGGGGCAATGTATCAATTGCCTCATGTACACAGACAACCCTCTCCTCCTACCATCCAACACTACAACCTGTGAGAGATGCACTTATCTAACCAAACTGGAGGTAAAGCTCTCTCCAACTAAAACTGAGCCTGACAGTCAAGAGGAGAAGGTAAACACTTGCACCACACCACACTCATCACTTAGTCCCACTAAACCTACACCACCAAAATCCACACATAGAAACCCAAAAACATTCACAGAGGCTCTCAATAATAATCTGCTCATGCAACAAAGCCCTCCAAAGCAGAAACACAAGCAACCTCCACCTCCCAACACAACCCAAATGACACATAGCCCACAGACTCAGTGTGCCACTCAACCACAGCCCATAAGGCAAAATGACGTACCCAACACACTAGTCATAGGTGACTCTATAGTCAGGCACACTGATGTCCAATTCACCGGGCTAAACAAGGAGAAGGTTACTGTCAGCTGCCTGTCGGGTGCCAGGATCCGCCACATAGCCCATTCACTCAGGTCACTCCACAACAAGTACAAATATGACTCTGTCATTGCCCATGTTGGTGTGAACAACCTGAGACATACCTCCCTGGACTACATGAAAAGAGACATGGAAGAGCTCTCTGATCTTGTAGCCCAGGCAGGTATGCTCTAGACCTGAGTAGCATCCTGCCATCACCCAGAATGATACAGCAATACAGGGACAAAATGATTGACTTTAACAATTGGCTAAGCTTCTGGTGTCATTCTAAGGGGATCTAGTATCTGTCTGCCTGGGACAACATGGTCAACAGACCACAATGCTTTGTCAGAGATGGCCTGCGCCTGTCACCCCTGGGATTCTGGATACTGGCTAAGGCTCTTGCCGTCTCTATAGTGCTTTTTTTAGGCAAGGTTCAAATGACAAATTCCCCACCATAACAGGAAAAAACTGAGGGTAATGCTACTCAATGCTAGAAGACTCAATCTCAAAATGCACTCACTCGAGGCACTCCTTAAAATGGAGAACATCGATATCTGTGCAGTGACTGAGACCTGGTTCAAGCTCCAGAGAGCACCCCTGCATTACCAGGCTATATCTCATACCACACTTTTCAGCCATCTAACCTGAACCAGAACACCAAATGCAGAGGTGTGTCCATATTCATTAAGGATATCCACGTCTCCAGGCTAGTTGCTCAGCATAATGCATCTGAGGTTATCCAAGTGCAACTAACTCTGGGCAAAACTGCAATCCAAATTGTAGCTTGCTACAGATCCCACACCATGCCCCAGGATTCCCACTCCTCTTTTCTTGATATACTGGAAAATATTAGGGTTCAACCAAACACCTTAATAATGGGCGATTTCAACCACCCCACCATTAACTGGGAAAACTACTCATGTACCAACTCCTTCGCTCAGCACTTTCTGGAATTCATAAATTCCAATGCCCTGGATCAACTTATCCACACCCCCACCAGGGGCAACAATATCCTAGACCTAGTCATTGCCAACATGAGTGACCGGTGTTTCACACCTGCAGTCAACTCCTCGTTGGTCAGATCCAACCATAAGCTAATAACCCTAGATATCCACATCCCTCCCCCACCCCCCATTAAGGAAACAACAGTAAATCACTTCCCCAAAGCCAACTTCATGCTTCTTAAGATAGAAGTGGCGAACTTCATGACACCCATGCAGATGGACAATACAGTTACCACTGCTGAATCCTACACAAATGCATTCTATAAGCACTTACACGAGTGCATGGATTGTGCTATCCCAAACAGAACCAAGACACTATCCTCCAAAAAAAGGAAGCCAATTTGGTGGTCCCCTGCCATAAACAAACTCTACAACAGAAAGAAGAAACTGTTGCAAAAGAGAGTAAAACCCCACAAGTGGAGGAGCTCCCTGGTCAGCCTCAGTAAGAAGCTGAGATCCCTTATAAGATCCTCCAAAGCTAGCTATGAAAACAAAATCACCACTGATTCTAAGGACAACCACAAAGCATTCTATAGCTATGTCAAGAATCTCAATGGCAACACCCAGATCTGCACTGAGTTACAGCATAATGGCATGAAAATTACAGAACCAACTGATATTGCCAACATCCTGGCAAATAGGTTCAATGCTAACTTTACCCCCCTCTCACCCCCTAAAGAGCCCATATCTTTACAGGAAGAATACAGAGTCCCAGTAATCACAACTACGCAGGTAAAAGTTGCACTCTGTAAAGCCAAAAACACAGCATCCATGGGACTGGATAACATCCCAGGCTGCGTTTTACACGAACTTCAGAACGAAATGACTCCCCACCTAAGCACCATTTCAGTCATAGCCTCATGTCAGGCTTTGTGCCCACTGAATGGCCCACAGGAACAGTTATCCCACTCCACAAAGGGGGAGCCACCACTGATCCCGGGAGCTATCACCCTATTAGCCTGACGAGCCTGGTCTGCAAGGCCATGGAACGTATCATCATGGAACTCATAAACAAAGACATTGGTAGCCTCCAAACTCTGGACCCCACCCAGTTCGGGTTTGTGAAAGGCAGATCATGCCTCCTGAACCTGATCAACTTCTTTGAGGCAGTCACCAAAGCCGTAGATGAGGGTAAGGTGGTTGACACAGTCTATCTTGACCTCGCCAAGGCGTTTGACACCATCCTCCATTCTGGAATTATAGCTAAACTCACTAAACTAGGTATAAATGCCTACGTCACAAGATGGGTTGCCAACTGGCTCACTGACAGAACCCACACTGTAAAAGTTGCAGACTCCAAATCACTTGTCACTGGTTTGAAGTCAGGAGTACCACAGGGTTCAGTCCTGCGACCTCTTCTGTTTGGTATCTACTTCTCTGAAGTACAGGCTAACACTGAAGGCCTCTGGCTAGCGAAGTTCACAGATGACTGCAAACTAGCAGCCATAGTTGAGTCCCCAAATGATGTGGGCATCCTACAGAAGAGCCTCACTGAGACAGATGCCTGGTGTCAAAGCTATGGCCTCAAGCTCAATGCCAAAAAGTGCATTGTCATCCCCTTTGGTAAAAACTCTGTACTCATGAACTACCACATAGGCGGCAGTCTACTTAACACTGAATGTGTGATAAGAGACCTTTGGACCCAGGTGGACAGTAGTCTCTCCTTTGATAATCACATCGCCACAGTAGTCAGGAAATCCTTCTATATGGCACACCTCATCACAAAAGGGTTCTCAGCCAGGGAAAAAGAGGTAATTGTTGCCCTCTACTTATCATTCATTAGACCCATTATAAATTACAATGCCCCTTTTGTAATGTACCTCACAAGACATCTGCAGCAGCTGGAAAGGCCACAGAAGTACCTCACAAAGAGGATTACTGGCCTCAAACAGATGCCCTACACTAACCATCTAAAAAAACTCCAGCTTTACTCCATAGCATATCACCTACTCCTAGGTGATCTCTGCCTAACATATAAAGCTATGTCAAACCCAGAGCTGTTGGACATGCTACACCTAAAGAAATCCCAATCTCTCTGAACTACATGCTCTAGGGACCTAAAACTTGTCACCACAATAAACAGGACATGCTGGAGGGATAGATTCCTGTCCCAGAGACTTCCCATACTCTGGAACAAGCTACCCATCTATGTCAAGCAAAGTTCCTCATTAGCACTCTTCAAGAAAAATCTTGATGAGTGGATGGGAAACAGGAAATACACCCCAAGGATCACTTCTGTGGCTCTGCTCGACAGGGGCACAGGAAAATAACTTTCTTGGGTAGCATAAGCCAGGGAACCTTGTTGGCTAGGCTTACGTAGACCCTTGGGCCAATAGCCTAGTACCTACCTATGAACATGAAGGGAAAAAGTGGAGGGAGTAGTTAGTATTGCTAGGGTGTTTCTTGTGTGGAAGATTTCATTCTTCACTTACTTTGTTGCCTCTGTTATGTTCTGCAGCCATGCCAAGCTTTCTATTTCTCAGAAGTGTGTTTCTGTCTTTTCTAGTCTGCCCTGGCTTTTTTCTATAAAATGTGGTCCCTCATTGCACAGGAAGAGTCAGAAGGTAGGAAGCAAGCCAATTGCTGGGCTTGCAGATGGCCTACCTTATCCCCTTGGGAGCGCCGTCTCAACAGCTCCTCCAGGCTCTGTCAGTGCAACCTCCAAAGGAGATGCATGCTTCCACATACATTTTCCTTGGCTACCAATGTAAATGCACCATGATAGTACAGACTCAGCAAGCTCAAACTTCACTAAGTAACATCTTATGCACCTGCTAGGCATCACTATCATGGCAAGTTATAGCTGCCTTCCTCCCAACCTCCACAGTCAACTCCTACAGGCACCTGAGCTGTTAGTCGTACTCAGGTAACCTGCATCGTAGTCAGATTTTTCATTAATGCAATACCTGGAAATTGTAAATTTGCCTTTAGAAAGTGATGGAGTATGGCACAAGTTTTATCTGGCTATAAAAAATCCTGTCCCTGATATTTCTCTTTGTATACACACACAGCCTTTACATGACTGCCCTCCCTGTGGTAAGCATTCTTTTTGCACTTCTAATGCTAGCAAAACGTGTCAAAATCAGGGAGTAGATGGCATGTACATTTGACTGGATTAGCTACATGGCAGTGAGCAACTGGAGTCCATTTCACATAGGATGTGTATGTAAACAATCTTCCTTCATTTGAGTGACTTTCAATGTTGCAGGGAATGTAGTGCATTATAAAAACATTCTGTAAAACATACTTATGCCATATTTGTTTTCACTGATTTGGAAAAAAAATGAATCCTCTTATTTTCTGTAATACAGCAATCTGGCATACCCTTTAATATAAAATGGAGCACTTTCAGATTACGAATTTAACTGCTCTGTGCCCATCTGGACTGAACAAATTTGCACAGTAATATACTGTTATGTGCATTGCCTGCATTTATTTTTCCCTTAATCAACAGCAAAGCCTCAATACTGTTCGGATCTCAGATTATATTAGCGCTGATGAATTTTGGGTATTTTAACAGCAAAAAAAAAAGTAAAGACATTTTATTTTACTTTTATATCTTGTATACTCAATGTGCCTAATTGTATTTGCAATATATGTTTCAAGTGTTTGGAAGATATAGTGATTGTTGACATCCTACCTACTGATTTTTTTTTTTTTTTGTATGACCAATCATTCATGTGATTTAAAATGGTTATATAACAGTTTTTCCTGCTTGTATCTACAACAGTGATAAGGCCATTTTGGTGAAACTACAGTCTGTGTTATTGTTTTGAATTTGTAAGAGATTTAAGGACAGAGGATATTTTCAGAGCTGGAATTTTTTTTGTGGCTTATTGTACATTTTCAGGTTCCGTGCAATATTTGGAGTCATGCAACTCTGTTGTTGACATTATATATATATATATATATATATATGTATGTGAGTGTATGTGTACGTGCATATATAAGCATAAGCTTCTATCGCAATAGAAAGTAGTCAATCGAACAATGATCAATTACTCTGTCACAAAAATAAACATTGATCTGCAAAGAACTGAAAAAGCCACAAATTTACAGGGGCAAGCCCTCCTGCACCCCCCATGTGGGGAGATGCACCCACATACCCCCTACTAATTATATATACCACCTCCGACATCGCACTACAGTGGGGACAGGGCATAATCCCTGATCCCCACTGTAACACAATCGCTTTATGAAAAAAGCTGTTAACTTTCTGTTAGAAAAATATGTATTAATGTGTGTATTAGCAATATGCTTAGTGCATTTAGAGCTTGAAAAGGGTTAACACATTTATTCTATTTCATACTGCATAAATCTGTACAAACTGCAGTTGCTTTCTGACCTTGTACTGTTAGCTAAAATCTTGCTTGTGCCTTGGAAATTTACGGAGAAGCAGGTGATTTCTGCTTGCGTTAGGAAAATAATGAATAGAACAATACTACTTGTATGAAACTTAGACAAGACGTTCCACTGTGCCATAAGAAAATACACAGCTGTAGAAGTTACAGATAATTAGTACAAAGCCTGCTTGAAAATATGAACTGCAATCAGCATTTGCTTGTATCTGTATTAGAAAAGTACCTTGAAATGTAACACTGTACAATAGACGCTTGTAAACGGATTAATGGTCACCAAGGCCAGGTTGTTTTTCTGAAAAGTTTCTCACAAACCTTGCCATGTCAGCAGAAAATCTGAGTAACATCTGCTGTAGAACAATACTGAAAGTTGTGTTTGATTACGTCAGCTTAGAAGGCCATGTCTTGTAAAAATAGTATAAGAATGAACATACTTCCTGTTAGTAGTTAGACAAATCCTTGTATTTGCATGTTTTTGTCTCCTTGCTGCAAGTAAATTAAAGTGCCTTAACTGAACCTTACGTGTATTGGTCTTTGAAGTTTTTTCCTTTGACAGATTGGTCCTTCGGACCACAAATCTTCACTTCGCATCGGATCAGACAGGCCAGGTGGCTTGAAACCGTACAGAGAAGAAACCACATCGGTTCTTCTTATTTGAAAAGTCCTCCGACTGAATTGTGGTACAAAAGAGGCCAGCCACTTTCTGATCTGCGACTGAAGGACGGGTTTACTCGAACCAGGTGATCAATCACGAAGGCTCAGGTAAGGTGAATCTACCTTCTTTTTCTGTTTTACATCAGGGACTGGATTTGTATTTGTTCTGTTAAGACTTTATTTATAAGAAAGATTACTGTCTTGTCATAGATCAGGGAAACAGAGCAGGGAGGCAGTCATTCTGAAGAGACTATAAAATATCCTTGGTACCACGTTAAAAATAAGGAGTTAAGTAACAATTAAAAGGGTAGAACAAAATGGGTAATAACTGTGCAAAAAGGTCCCAAAATCCGCCGTTAACAGAAGACGCAAAATACATGCAGTCACAGCGTGCTGATAATATTAAATACTACTCAAAATGGGTTAATAAGTATGAATTTGATGGTAAACTAGAAAAATCCTCACTTGTCAAACTTGTCAAACAGCTTAAAACCGATTCTAGAGGTCGGGTAAAAAAGCAACGTCAATTAGGAATTCCTCAGGCACACAGGTGGATTGAGGAAGTAAACCAAAGGGAACAAAAGAGTAATAATTCAAAAGCAATGTTTTTAGATAAGGAGGACAATAACTTAGTAATTGCGTCAGCCCCTCCGCCTCCTTTACCAGAATATGAGGCAAGTGAACAAGTTAGTCCACCCCTGAGATATCCTACTTTCACTGTGAGTAGAGACACTACAAAAGCAAAACCGTTTGTTAGAGATCCCGTCGAGACCAGGTCCCGAACACGGGCAGGAAACTCAAAAGGGGACATTGAGTTATATCAAATGAGTAGAAATTCACGATTTATGAGTGAAGAAGAAATATGCCCACTTATAGAAGTGCCTAATCCTCAGGCAGGGCAAGAAGGTCAGGACCCAACTATTCTAGTGTATAGACTCTGGACTCCGGAAAGCCACTGAGGGAATTCCCAATCCAAAAGTTAATTTTGGAAAGTTCTTAGAAGATTTGCAAGGAATGAGGCTGAGTTATAATTTAAACGGAGAAGAGGTAGAAAAAGTAGCCAGACAAATTGTGGGACCAGATTGGCACATGATTAGTGGCGACTGGAATCCCTGTGACATTGTGCTCAGGCCCCTCCCACATAGCAGCGCAGAGTTAGACAACAGAGTGAAAGGTCTTACAGACTGAATCTCTGAGAAATGGAAGCCTAGGGCAGACTGGACTTGCATTAATCAATGCATCCAACAGGAAGGTGAAACTGTTGACCGATATTATGCCAGACTATTAGAATGTTTTAATAACCATTGTGGAATGCAGGTTCCTGAAGATTAGACACATGATTCCCCATATGAGCAGCAGTTAAAGAATGCATTTTTGAAAGGCAGTATTGCACCTATAAGCAGTTTTATTACAAAACACATGGTAGATCATCGTACAAGCAGGTTACAGTCATTGCTTGAATATGCTAGGCATGCCGAAAGGCATTTTAATAGCAAGGATTGGCACTCCTATTGAAGGAGGAAGAGAATGCCTTACAGAATATACCAGAAAATCTCTGGTTGACAGGAAAATCAGATGTAGGACTTATTTGTACAGCAGGACCAGTTACTATTACACCAAAGTCAGCATTTAGACCACAAAAGAGACAGTATCCCTTGAGAAAAGATGCAGAGGTATGAATCAAACCTATTATAGCAGCTTTGCTTAAGGAAGGGATGCTGGTGGAATCTCTTGATTCACCATGTAACACACCCTTATTTCCTGTCAAGAAAGCGAAAGGAGAGTGGCGTATGGTCCAAGATTTACAAGCTGTAAATGACACAGTAATACCAAGGGCACCTACGGTGCCAAACCCACACACCCTGTTGAACGATTTAAAACTTCAACAGAAATATTTTTCTGTGGTAGATATCAGAAATGCGTTCTTTTCGATACCAATACACCCTGACAGCCAGCATTGGTTTACATTCACATTTCAGGGGAAAAGGTATACATATACGCGACTACCATAGGGGTATTGTGAAAGTCCAACAATATTCTCACAAGAAATGGCAAGCAACTTGGCGGGATTTACCCCACCAAGAGGTAGTCAGATTTTGCTTTATGTTGATGATATCCTGCTGGTGTCCCCCACCCAGCAAGACTGTAAAGAAGATACCATAGCGCTATTACAATTTTTAGCCACTGAAGGACAAAGTAAACAAAAATAAACTGCAGCTTTGGAAAAAACAAGTTAAATACCTAGGATATGTAATATCCAAGGAAGGTAGAACATTAGATGAGGACAGAAAAATAGCGATTTTACAAGCACCAAAACCCACTACCAAGAAGGAAATGATGTCCTTCCTGGGTACGACTAATTTTTGTCGGAGTTGGATTCCAAACTATGCCTTGGAATCTGCACTGTTGACTAACCTGATTTATAAAAAGCCTATGGCAGCGCAGGATTTGATACAATGGACACCAGAAGCAGAATCTGCTTTCTGCAAACTGAAACAGTTAATAGCGTCCTCATTAGTTTTGGGATTACCAAACTATCATAAATGTTTTTTCAAAACTGTAGATTGTAAGCAAGGTTATATGACATCAGTGTTAACACAGCAGCATGGGGACAAGCAATGCCCTATTGCTTATTATTCATCACAACTGGACCCAGTGGCACGGTCTTTACCTCACTGTGTACAAGCAGTAGTTGCAGCTGCAATGGCAGTACAGGCTTCAGTAGTGTTGTTCCACCCTCTCACATTGAGAGTTGCCTCATGCAGTCGCGATTATTTTACTACAAGAAAAGGTAGCATATCTTTCCCCTGCTAGGCATCTTTCCTGTATGACTATATTGTTAAGCCAACCTCATATGACAATTGAACAATGTACGACTTTGAACCCTTCTACCTTGCTCCCGACCCCTGCAGATGGCACACCACACAGCTGCCTGCAGGTGATCGAGCAAAAGACACTGCCTAGAAAAGATCATATGGATGTTCCCTTGGATGATGCTGAGGTGACATACTACATGGACGGCTCATGCAAAAGGGGTCCTGCAGGACAGAACCTAGTAGGATATGCAGTAGTTTCTGACACAGACATTATAGAAGCAAAATCTTTACCACATAGTTTATCTGCACAGGCAGCAGAATTGATTGCCTTAACATGGGCATGTACCTTAGCAAAGGGTAAATGTGTAAACATTTTGACTGACAGCCAGTATGCTTTTTCTACTGTACATGTTTTTGCGCAACAGTGGAAAAATCGAGGAATGATAACATCTACTTGCAAACCAATCAATCATGCATAGTTTATTTTAGATCTTTTAGAATCTATTCAGTTACCTCAGAAAGTAGCTATTTGTAAATGCACAGCTCATACCAAGCAGCAGGACAGGATTTCAAAAGGTAATGCAAGAGCTGATACAGCTGCAAAGCAGGCAGCTTCAGAAGTATTTCTTTTGAATGAAGAACTACAACCCTCTGAGATTTTAGACTTAGAAATGTTAAAGACAATGCAAACACTTACTACGCAAACTGAAAAACAAAGATGGGTAAAACGAGGAGCAATTCTCGAAAAGGGGCTGTACATCTCTAAAGAAGGGAAACCGATATTGCCGTCTAATTTGTTTAGATATGCAGCTTTGTTGAGCCATGGGCATTGCCATGTCTCAATAGGGGGGATGGTACAGCTGGTGAACCAAGTGTTCACAACGTACGGATTTACAAACTACTCTAAAAAATTTTGTTCGTTATACCACATCTGTAATAAACATCATGCACAAGGGGCATTAAAGCCCAAGCAAGGGAGTTTCCCTACACCACCTTATCCATTTCATAATATCTGTATGGATTTCATAGAGTTGAATAAATGTGAAAATAAGAAGTATTGTCTTGTCATTGTAGATATGTTTTCCAGATGGGTGGAAGCCTTTCCGACTAAAAATCCAGACTGTGGCCAAAGTGCTTGTTAAAGAAATCATCCCTAGATTTGGCATTCCGGAAAGGATCTACAGTGACAACGGCACACACTTCGTGAATCAGACCATACAGCAGTTAAGTAAACATTTTTGTATTTCTCTAAAGAATCATTGTGCGTATCACCCGCAATCAGCAGGGCTAGTAGAGAGAGGCATAATGGGATTTTAAAGAGTAAGCTAAGAAAATTAATGACAGAAACGCAGAGAAACTGGGTGTACTGTCTGCCCCTGGCACTGTTGAGCATGAGAACTGTTCTGAATGCAAAAGGATTGACTCCTTTTGAAAAGCTCTTTGGAAGGGCTTACTATATACCTCCGTGGAAATCTCTCATGCCCGCAGCTCTTTGGAAGGGCTTACTATATACCTCCGTGGAAATCTCTCATGCCCGCAGACCAGGAAGCTGACAGTACATTAGCAGAGTATATGCATAATTTGTTAAATTCTAAACATTTGCTGCAGTTAAATTCCGTTTCAGATAAAGAACGAACCAGACCATCAGAAGTGGCAGTGCCCCCTGGAGCGTGGATCTGGCTGAAGATAGTTAAGAAGAAAAATTGGGCATCTCTGAAGTGGGAAGGTCCATATCAAGTGCTTTTATCAACACCCACTGCAGTCAAAATTGCGGAGCATGCCTCCTGGATCCACCTGATGCACTGTAAATTAGTTAAAAACTTTGAACTGGACAAAAATCTTGTTACATGCCAAGAGCAAAAATGATAGAGTCCAGAAGAAACAGGAATGCAGAACAACCCTTTCCTCAGAAGTATTGCATAATCATCCTGTTAACTGTATTTGTGACAATAATCTTTTTGTTGTGGCCTTTTCTTTTCCCAGCCATGCAGACTGAACTGAATAAACGTGAAGTGTTACTCAAACTGGCATCCAAACTTTAACACTTACCAGGCAATTAAATATGTGTATGCTGAGACTTTCAATGTTTCGAATTGCTGGATTTGCACAGCTTTGCTGACAGCATACGGGGGTTATTAATGACTACAGTCCCCCTAGGAGTCAATGAGACCTGGGAGAACTTGATTTATGATACCTCAACCATTACAGCACAAGATAAAATAGCATTGCACTTGTCTGTTCCACAAAAGGGAACTGTGTGTTTTTATAAAAATGATACTGTTCAGGTGGGTTGGAGCAATTGCAATGTGACTGTTCCTTATAGATGTTACACTAAAGGTAACAAAGTAGATCTTTATTGTAATACAAACTATGATTCATTTCTTAGATTGATGCACAAAACACTTGATGAAATAAAACATAATTCTGTTGTTTATAAACAGCTATCTATAATTGATAGAAAAATGTTTCATGCAGGGCGAGTGTATATTCATAGCAAGGTTACTACTAAAGTAGAGGACTGTTATTTTGTGTGTGGCAGAAAGGCATACAAATGGTTACCTGAGAATTGGTCCGGCAGTTGTTTTTTGGGTTACCTGGTTCCGGCCATATGACACACTGCAGTTTTGCCTCATGGAAAAATTCGAAATGTCCGAGGAGTCGTCAAGAAACCTGTAAATCCAGTGGGACAAATCTATGCGCGTTGGAAAGACCATCACTCTCTAGGTAAAGGACTGACACACGTGGACTTGAGTGATAGCGTTATATCGTGGGCAGGCATATTACCAGCATATGGAGCAGTGAAATCAATCTGGGAGCTGAGAAAACTGTCAAAACTTCTCAAAGTAATGAGCAGCGCAACTTTTTCTGCTCTCAAATTGGTGACTGATGAGCTGAATGCTATGAGAACTGTAGTGCCCCAAAACCGCATGGCTCTCGACTTCACCCTAGCGGCGAGAGGTGGTACGTGTGCTTTAATCCAAGAAGAATGCTGTTCGTATATTCCTGACCATAAACATGAGATAGGCAATCATCTTGAGGTAATTCAGCAAGTGTCGGCCATGACCAAACCAGGCCCAAACTCACTGACGGACTTTTTCCAGAAATGGTTTGGGGGGTGGGCTACCATCCTAATGAACATCCTGATTGCCATTTGTGTAGGTATGCTCCTACTGGGAGTATGTGTTTGTTGTGGTATCCCCTGCATGAAAAGACTTATTAAAGACCTTATAGACATGTCAGTTTCTGAAACCTTATATCAAAGTACTGAGTTTGAAAAACTGTTAAAAGACTAAAAAGTTTTCATAAGTTTAAACTGAATGACTCTCTTAACTGCAAATCCTGAGTGGAAGAGGTTAGGAGAAGAAAACAAACTGTTTATGCTTATTTTGAAAGTAGAATAAAAGTATTAATGGGGGGAAATGTTAGAAAAATATGTATTAATGTGTGCATTAGCAATATGCTTAGTGCATTTAGAGCTTGAAAAGGGTTAACACATTTATTCTATTTCATACTGCATAAATCTGTACAAACTGCAGTTGCTTTCTGACCTTGTACTGTTAGCTAAAATCTTGCTTGTGCCTTGGAAATTTACTGAGAAGCAGGTGATTTCTGCTTGCGTTAGGAAAATAATGAATAGAACAAAACTACTTGTATGAAACTTAGACAAGAAGTTCCGCTGTGCCATGAGAAAATACACAGCTGTAGAAGTTACAGATAATTAGTACAAAGCCTGCTTGAAAATATGAACTGCAATCAGCATTTGCTTGTATCTGTATTAGAAAAGTACCTTGAAATGTAACACTGTACAATAGACGCTTGTAAACGGATTAATGGTCACCAAGGCCAGGTTGTTTTTCTGAAAAGTTTCTCACAAATCTAGTCATGTCAGCAGAAAATCTGAGTAACATCTGCTGTAGAACATTACTGAAAGTTGTGTTTGATTAAGTCAGCTTAGAAGGCCATGTCTTGTAAAAATAGTATAAGAATGAACATACTTCCTGTTAGTAGTTAGACAAATCCTTGTATTTGCATGTTTTTGTCTCCTTGCTGCAAGTAAATTAAAGTGCCTTAACTGAACCTTACATGTATTGGTCTTTGAAAGTGTCAAAGGAAAAAACTTCAATCAGCTGATTTTCACTCATCAGTAATAAACTAATTCAATATAAGGTTTTACACCGGTATAAATATATTTTTTGGAAGCCGAGACCATCGGTTTCTACAAAAAATAGTGCAGTTTATTATGTACAAGCAAACTCAAATGCAGATACTTCCAAGAAAGGAAAAAAGGACTGATGGCTTTAACTAAAGCACACATTCAGTCTTGAATTGCAAGGAAACAATCTTTGACCGTACCTCTCTCTAGATTCAGAAGAGCAGGACTATTTTCCAGGTCCATGTACATTTTTGTTACTGACAGCCATTGCTCTAGACATTAAGCTTCCTTTACCAAGTGCAATGAGTACGCATTCTCTGTCTGGGCTTATCACAGCCCTCTTGTTGTATTATCTCTAAATGCTCATTCAACAAACCTGTTATTACTAATACAGGTAGGGTATCCTCTGCTCTTACAATAACAGATAAAACTGAAAAAGGGTAGTTATTGCCTTTAAAGAGAAAACTCCATTTATAATTTATTGCATTAGAAACATTTTCATCACTATTTACATATTTTATCATTTGTACTCTTCTAAGTGGTGAAAATCACCATGTTATACTACAGTGACCCCTCCCCAGTTGAAATCCTTGGTCTCCATGCCCAGTGGATAGCCAATAAGCCCTTAATACGCTATTTACATTGTAGTGGGTAGAAGCAGTCAGTGATTTACACTGAACCTAAATAGCTGAAGTGAAATGGGCCACCAACAAAGCTTAGTGTTACCATCTTGTTGATTGTGAAGCCACAAGGGGGATATGATCAGTTACAAATTCTCTACCAAATAAATAGCATTTAAGGAAAGATAGGTCCCATTTAATTGCTCAGCACTCAATTGTAGAGCAATTTACCTCAGCATTATTTAATTTAGAGCACAGATTACTAATTAGGAGCTCTTCCCCATCCTGAAACTATGCGGGCAAGGTCAGCAGACAAAACACTAGACATGGTTCACTAAAGTCTGGAAATGCTGGTACTGGCTCTGAGCATAGTCTCTCTTTTAGAGTTTTGAAAGCATTACCTGTTTCCACCATCCCTCTTATTTTTAAGGGCATCTTCTCTTTTAAGTCAGTTAAGAGGTTAGCTATGCTTACAACATGAGGCACAAACTTCTTTTAGTATCTAGCCAAACCCAAGAATGCCTTTATCTGTTTTTAGTACTTAGGATGGACCAATTCCTCAGACTCCAGATTCTCCTTTGGGATTTGACCATTCCTCAGCCTGCCACAATTTCAGTCATCCCTCTGTGTTCTTAGTTTCGTTAACCATTAGCTTAGTCTCTTTTAAAATACTTAAGACAGCTTGCATTCTGGTCAAATAGGAATTTCAGTCTTCAGAGTGAATGACATCATCCACATACCCAGCAGCATACTGACTATAAAGTTGTAAAATAAATCCATAAGTCACTGAAATGTCACAAAAGCACCATCCAACCCAAAAGGGAGAATGTGACAATATAACAAGTCATCAAAGGTGGAAGAGGCTATATTCTCTCTGGCTTCATCTGTTAAGGGAATTCAATACCACTTTGTTAAATCTTGTACAGACAATGATATTACCTCTGCTAATCTCTCATTTAACTCATCTGCCTTAGGCATGGATAACTATGACATATGAAGGTGCTGCTCAACTTCTTGAAGTCACCACAGAATTGAATGGTTCCATTGTGTTTTGGGGCTAATACTATGAGGCTGTTCCATTCACTTTCAGACTCCTTCATTACCTCCATTTTAAGCATCTTTATTATTTCTTCATGCATTGTCTGTCTGTTATTCAGATATTCTACAATGCATTAAAATAACCTTCTATCCTAGACTAGCCTGAGTATATATTAATTTTTAAACATATTTATTATTCCACATTATATAGTGACACAAGTACATATTTAATTACAAAAGAGAAAGCAAAACATTATACAGATTTTTTTCCTTTTCAAATATGATTTTGTCTTAACAGTTATTCAGTTTAACATTACATAGATTGCTCAAGTCCTGGCTACCTTGAAATACCACTTCTGAACATTATTCTATATATACTGTTCCCACAGATTCCATTTATTCCTATGCATCTTACTCCTTCTCTTTTTAAAGATCCCACCTCCAGTTCTTTTATCTCTCTTACAACATTCAACAATTCTGTTACAGCTGGTTTTGTTTCTATTTTCCATTTCCTAATAATGTTTTTTTTTGGCAGCCAACATTAAACTTAGCAGCGCCTTGCTGTGTCTAGACAATTCAGTCACTGTATGTCAGCTCAAAAGAACGGTTTCTTTAGTTGAAATAATTTGCTCCCTCAACTTTTGGACACAAAAATCTGTAGGGAATTTCTAAAATTTAATCAGTTCATTGCACTCCCAAAAAACATGTTTTCATGTGCCCCTCTTTTTCCCATCACACCTTCAGCACTTGCTGTCTACCTGTGGAAAAATTCTTTGAAATCTGCTTGAGGCATAAAAATACCCATAGAATTACTTCCATGTAAAACTCCTAAACTTTCTAGATTTTGTTGCACACTTTGAGGCCATACAATATCTTCTGATTGTTTCTTTCTATATTACCTTTACATTCCCAGATCCTAGTCTTTTCTAACCTCTTTTGATTGTTTTTATAGTTATAATTCAATATTTTATATATGCTACTAATTATCCCAGTTTTTACTACAACTTCTATTCTAGACTCAGTTATAAACTTAATCAAAGCTAGTCCTTCATTTAACACTCTCAACACCTTCCTCTGTGCATATGCTTTGTTATCAGTACCTGGCAGGAAGGTTTTATGAGTAGGGAAATGGAAGCATTTGCATTTCCTGATACAATAATAAGGTTAATTAGAAGGATATACGAGGGGGTTCAGAGGCAAAAGTGGGAGGGTTCCTCTCTGATAAGTTGCATCTGAAAAGAGGAACCAGGCATGGCTGTCCTCTTTCCCCTTTGTTATTTTGATTATATTTAGAACCACTGGCAAAGAAAATAAGGGTCTCAGAAATTCAATGATATAATTGGTATGGTGTTCAAGAAAAGTTGGCTTTTATTGCAAATGACATTATTTTGTACTTGATGGAACCAGAAAAGGATAGTTCAGTGTTGTGGAGTATTCTGAGACAGTTCCATTTTTTTCAGGATATAAAATTAATGAATATAAAACAAAGGCTATAGCTGTAAACTATGTACCCACACCCAGAAGTACCCCTATTTATAGTGACATGATAAAATGAAGTATTTAGGAGTATGGGTTAAATAGATGCTGTTATGGCAGTTAAGGATGTATGGGAAGAGACTAGACAAAAGATAATGCGAAACTGGAAGCTCTTGCCTGTAGATATGGATATCAAGATAACAAGCAGTAAAATGTTTTAATCCCTTTAGTTTTATACACAGGTCAGGTATATTTTTATCATCCAAAGGAAAAGTTGTAGATAGTAATTAATAAAGACCTGAATGATTTTATCTGGGAGTGGAATGTGCCAATGGTCTTAATCCAGACATTCACCTATGCAAAAGCAAGAAAAAAGATAGCTCTGCATATATTATGCACCCTCACCTCAATAACCCTAGATTACGACCTACTAACTAAAACTTTCTTTGTCTATAGTGAGTAATCATTTCAACAGATGCTCTACTGACTCCAACTTTTACTACTTTTGCCAGACTTTTATCAGGATCATCTCTTTCTGCTGGTAGATTTGCAACATTACTAACACAGGTCTTAGTTGCTTTTTCATGGCCAGGTTTGGAGCATACACATGGTGTACCCTTTCAATTCACAGTTTTTGCTGTGGAATACCAGTCCAGTTACTTATTTGTGCCTTCAAAAAATTAATACAGTCTGTTCTTTCTAGTTCCTCTGGTACAACAGATTTACCATTTTTAAAACATCTCTTCTTCAGCACTCTCATACTCAGCCAGCCTTTTCTTCATTTTGACCTCTGAGTTTTGCAGTTTTATCAGCTCGTCTGAATATCTGTTTAAAGCGTCTTCCATTTGTTTCTAGCTTTTTCTTATTTATTTGAGTTTATATACTCCTTCAATGTTTAAATTATTTTAATCAGCTCTGTGCAGATTTGACTTATTTTCCTTTAGATTACTGGAAGCCATGTTTTGCACCAAACCACTGCTCCACTACATGTTCCATAAATCTGCAATACTTTTATCCTTTGATCATCCTTCTAAATAATTTCTGTTACTTATTTCCCATAAGTCTCTGTCATTTCTACCATATTTTTAAATTTTATTTTATCGCACTCCTCAGCTATCCTTTCAGAAGAAATTTGCACATTCCCTAGCAACTCTTAAATCATTTCCCTACACATTCCATAAATCCTCTCTTTTGAATAGATAAGTAGGAAAGCGTCAGTGCTTCATTTTCCTTGATTACCCTGCATCCTTTCTTGTCCATTTCAACTTCCCTCTTTAATGGTGCATGGTCTGGTATAGTTGTTGGATGTGTTCTGGTGGTCCCCTGCCATAAACAAACTCTAAAACAGAAGGAGGAAACTGACATGGAATAAGGTGAAGTCTCAAGACTGGAAAAACTCTCTTATCAGCCTCAACAAGTTGAGATCCCTCATCAAATCCTCTAAAGCTAGCTATGAAAACAGAATTTCAGCAGATAGTAAAGACAACAACAAGGCCTCCTATAGTTATTTTAAGAATCTCCACGGCAATACCCAGATTTGCTCTGAGCTACTGCACAATGGTACCTCCTATGCCAGCAGATATTACCAATATACTGGCCGACAGATTCAGTGCCAGCTTTACCCCTCTCCCCCCCAAAGGACCAATCACAATACCAGTAGATTGCCAGGCATCCAGTATTACTACTGCACAGGTTAAAACAGCACTGTCCAAGGCTAAGAATACAACTTCTATGGGACCTGACAATATCCCTGGCTATATTCTACATGAACTACAGAGTGAACTGGCACCTCACCTGTGTGCCTTGTTCAATCACAGCCTCACCTCAGGCTTTGCTCCTACTGAATGGCGCACTGCTACAGTCATCCCTCTCCACAAAGGAGGAGTGACTACAGACCCTGGGAACTATTGCCCCATTAGCCTGATGAGTCTGATGTGCAAAACTATGGAACGCATCATCATGTACTGAATAAACAAGGATATATGGAATTTCCAAACTCTGGATCCCACACAGTTTGGTTTTGTGAAGGGTAGATCATGCCTGCTCAACTTGGTTGACTTCTTTGAGTCAGTCACCAGAGCTGTAGATGAAGGCAAGGTGGTTAATACAGCCTACCTTGATCTGGCCAAGGCCTTTGATAACATGCCCCACTCAGGAATCATAGAAAAACTCACTAAGCTAAGCATCAATCCCTATATCACTAGGTGGGTTGCAAACTGGCTCACAGATAGAACCCACAGTGTGAAAGTAGCTGAGTCCAAGTCAGACTGCCAATCATTCATGACTGGAGTCCCACAGGGTTTGGTTCTGGGCCCTCTCCTGTTTGGTATCTACTTCTCTGAAGTCCAGGCCAACACAAAGGGACTCTGGCTGACAAAATTCACAGACAATAATAGCTCCCAACTTGCAATTAACTCCCCAAGTGATGCTGACATCCTACAGAAAGGCCGCACTGAGACCAACAACTGGTGTCAGAACCATGGCCTTAAGCTCAATGCCAAAAAATGTGTCGTCATCCCCTTTGGGAAAAACCCAGTTCCCATTGATGGTAGTCCACTGAACACAGAAGGCATTATAAGAGATCTGGGAACACAGGTTGATAGCAACCTCTCTTTTGACCACCACATTGCCACTGTGCTCAAAAAGTCTTTCTATGTGGCACATCTCATTACTAAGGGTTTTCTATCCAGAAAGAAAGAGGTCACTGTCTCCTTCTACTCTTCTCTCATTAGGCCAATCTTCGAGTACAATGCTCCATTTGGCATGTACCTCACTATAAACCTGCAACAACTGGAGAGGCTGCAAAAGTACCTCACAAAGAGGATCTTAGGCCTTAAACACTTGTCCTATATGGACAGACTCAAAAAACTCCAACTATTCTCTGTCTCATATCGCCTACTTAGAGGCGATCTCTGATTGACTTACAAAGCCACATCTGACCCAGCTCTGTTAGAAATGCTACATCTAAAGAAATCCCAATCCCTCCACACCACATGCTCCAGAGACCTCAACCTCATTACCACAATCAACAGAACGTGCTGGAGAGACAGGTTCATAACCTAGAGACTGCCCATGCTATGGAACAGACTTCCCATACATGTCAAACAGAGCACCTTGCTGCCCCTCTTCAAGAGAAATCTTGATGAGTGGATGGGAAATAGAAAATTCACCCCAGGGATCACTCCAGTGGCTCTACTCGACAGAGTCACTGGGAACTAAGGTCGGGTGGCATTAAGCCAGGGTAATTCTATGGGCTAGACTTGTAAAGGCTCCAGGGCCATTAACCTAGTACACACCTATGAACCTATGAAAACTGTCAGTTAAATACCCATGCTCTTGTGAAATATAGTTTCTGCCTAGTCTAGTCCACTTATTGGAACTTGGAGAATAATATGTAAATTCTGTCTGGGTTCCTGCTAGTAATTCCATATCTTCCATTCCAAATATGTATATACCTTCAGAAATCTACCTTTTTTTTTATATTTTCCTTTCTAGGTCTCTGGGATACATCTTCACTATTGCATATCATGTTCCACTCTCCTCCTCCGACAAATAACATTCCCTGCTGGAAGCAGACTACATCTCCCATATTGTCTTAAACTCCCTTAGGTGGAATATAAATGCATCCCAATATAATCCTTCTTTCTGCTAACAATCTCTTATTAATACAATCTGCCCTAGTTGAATTTCTTCTCCTCTTCTTTCACCACTGGATCACCTCTTGCAATCAGTATTATAACTCCACTCCACTTTATTCTTTGTCTCTGATACTTTGTTGAATAGCCACCCTGGAATTCCTTCTTTGCCAAATTCACATCCTCGTTTCTATCCAAATACACCTCCTGTAACATTGCCATTTGGGTTCCATACGTCTTAATATAATTCTTACTAATAATACTCTTTGCTTCTTGTCCATACCTGCAATGCCATTCTGATAAGATGCTATTACTTTCACAAATTCCGAATGACAGTTTTTTTTTTTTTTTGACGATAGGATTCTCAGCTGTGATACCTTCTGTGTGGAGTCTGCATGTCCGCCCTGTGTTCATGTGAGTTTCCACTGGGTGCTCCGGTTTCCTCCCACATTCCAAAGACATGCAGTTGGTAGACTGAATACTCTACACTGGCCATAGGTGTGAGTATACATGTGAGTGTGTGGTGTGGAGGGACTACAGTGGCAGGGCTAACCACCTGGTGGTTTAAACCTTGGCTCTAGATAATTGTCACTGTTGAAGTGACACCCTGACCCCATGTGCAAAAATGGGAAGAAGAGGTTGTGCATGGGTGCATGGATGTTTCCAACTTGCAACTTACATGCATACATTAGTGTTTAGCAGACTGAACATATATGTAACTGGAGACTCTCATCTCTGTTTAGACTTGTGTCAAATTTTCCCAGATTTTTAATTCCATGGTGGGAGGATGGCAGAATGGTTAAGGTGTTTACCTTGCAGACACAAGGTGCAGGGTTTTATTTTTCACATGGGGTAATTGGCTAGGTTTATAATGGCCCACAAGGACAGTTAGCCTAGTATGAACCTATGAACTATGAACAAAAACAAGAAAACAAACTATTATATAAATTTTAATTTTTAACTCCAACCACTTTTAACTCACAACATACACACACAACTATATATATTTTCCAAAAAGAAAAGTTACCCTCCATAGGGACAAACTTTCAACTTAAGCACTCAAACCATTCAATTCTCATCCCAGCACTTGCTCAAAACTCATAGCAAGCACTAATAAACTTTAGCAATAGACCCCCTATACTGTAGAGAAGGACAAGGCTCTCTATTCAGCCTTACCAACCAATCAGTAAAACAGTTCACTGTACCTAAGCAGGCATGTCCAAAGGGCAGTTTCAGGTATACTCTCCGGTCCAGCTGGTGAATCTGGGCATTTTGAGGCAATATTACAATTGCCTCATGTACACAGACAACCCTCTCCTCCTTCCAGCAAACGCTAATGCATGCGAGAGATGCAATTATACAGCCAAACTGGAGGCTAAGCTCTCTCAACCCAAGACTGGACCAGGCAGTCAAGAGGAGAACGGAATTACTTGCATCACACCACCAGTCTCACATAGACCTATGAAACCAGCACCAGCAAAAAACACACAAATACACAAAAACATACTCGGAGGCTCTAAATAAAAATCTGCAAAAGCAACAGAGACCTCCAAAGCAGACATCCAAGCAACCTCCACCACTCAACACAAACCATGAAACACATACTTCACAAAACCAGTGTGCCACGCAATCACAGCCCTTAAGGCAAAATAACATACCCAACACACTAGTAATAGGTGACTCTATAGACAGACACACTGATGTCCCACTCACTAGGCTGAACAAGGAGAAGGTTACTGTTAGCTGCCTGTCAGGTGCCAGGATTCACCACATAACACAAGCACTCAGGTCACTCCAGAACAAATAAAAATATGACTCTGTTTTTGTCCATGTTGGTGTGAATGACCTGAGCCGTATCCTGACCCTGACTCTGAGTAGCATCCTGCACTCACCAAGAATGATACCACGGTATAAAGAAAAAATTATCAGTTTCAACAATTGGCTAAGCTTCTGGTGTCATTCAAAGGGGATCCAGTGTCTGTCAGCCTGGGATGACATGCTCGGCAAGCCACACTGCTCCTCTAGAGACGGCTTGCACTTGGCGCCCTTAGGCTTTTGAATACTGGCCAAGGCTCTTGCCACCCCCATAGTGCCTTTTTAGGCAAGGCTCAAAAGACAAACCCACTGCCATAAATAGCAAAAGTAACAAAAAACTGAGGGTAATGCTACTCAATGCCAGAAGTCTAAACCACAAAATGCATGCAATCGAGGCACCCCTCAGTATGGAGAAAATCGATATATGTGCAGTAACAGAAACCTGGTTTAAGGCTCCAGAGAGCACCCCAGCACTACCAGGCTACAACTCATACCATACATTTCGGCCACAAAACCCAAACCGAAATACAAAAGGTGGGGGAATATCCATATTTATTACTCATCACATTATGGCCAAGCATTTTTTTCTTCAACTTGTAATGACTGAGGTAAAAAAAAATGACTTTGCAGCATGTCAAGATGTGTCAAATAGAAACCAAGTGATGGGCCATAAAAACATAGGCATTTTATAGTCCAAAAATGATGGAGTTTGGCAGGGTACAGTGACATTAGTGAGTGGTCAGAGCCCTCTTTAGTAACACTAAGTAATGCTAAGGTAGCTATGCACAGACTTTTATGAGATGATTACAGAACTGCTTGGCAGACAGTAAACTGGGGAAACAATGCAATGGGCAAAATAAACACATATGAGTAATAAATGTAAAGGAGTACTTGAAAAAAGAATACCACAGATAATGTAATATGGTATAGTCAATTGTGGGGAAGTGGACTGATAATGGCATGAAACAGAGTAGAAAAAGAGATTGCAAAAAGGAAATGTTTTGTACATTAAACACATCACCACTGCAATTATGACTGGGAAAACAATTACAGAAAAGATTAACATGTGAAAAGATACAAATTTGTTTGGACACAACTGAAACCTACAGTACTATAGGTATTAACAGAAAACACAGAAACAGTACTGTGATTGTTGTGATGTGTACTGAAAAAATAAATAAAGGGATAGGGGAATAGTCTCATATAAAGCTGCTATGCATGCAGTCCAGGACACCATTAGGGAGTCTAGCTCAAATTTCTAATAGTCTCAAAGCTCTGCCTGGTTAAATGACTTGCTCAAGGTCACATAGTAGGAAAATGCAGATGGAAAGATTCAAACCATGTATGCTTAGCAATGGAAGCAGAACTTGTGATATCTGGCAGTAAGTGCAGATAATTAAAGTTTGATTAGAGGAACACGAATGGGCTTCTGTATGCCTCAATTCACTGATGGTTGTAACCTTCAGGTGTCCAGCTTCCTTCAAAAGTACAGAGTAATTGTTAAATCATACAGAACCACTGCAATCATGTCAAACTCCACTTACACAACCCACACACAAGACCTCAACCTGGCCTGTGACATTAATAAAACTTGTTAGCGGGATAGATTTGTGTCCCAATGACTCCCCCATCTGTGGATTAGATTCCCTTCTCCATGTCAAACAGAGTACCTCACTAGCCCTCTTTAAGAGGAACCTGGATGACTGGATGGGAAACAGAAAATATACCCCCTGGGATCCCGCCTTTGTCCCTGCTGGACAGGGAAAACAGGTGCTGGCTTTGTGGGGACATGGGTGAAATTTTTGGCTAGGCTTATAAGGGCCTCAGGGCAAATAGCCTAGTATTGTCCTATGAACCTAGAGCATAAGTAGTACTTGTGTTATTAACAAGGAGTTAGTTTTGCTGAAGAATAATTGTGTTGTATATTAACAAATCACTTGATGAGCAGAATAACATTAAAAGAGAAAAACATAATGCTAAAAGACATCGGTGCCACAATCCAATAGGACATTGCTTATGGCTGTATAAATGCAGAGGAGCAAAGAAAGGAGAAAAAGAACAAATGCAAGCGACAAACACATCTCCTATAATATTTAGCCCCCCAACAGAATAATTCCCACCGCAGGGCCTGTGGAACAGAATAATTTGTCATTATCAAGTAATCAGGTTTGTAGAGAAGTGATTTTCCTGTACAGGTCACTATACGAGCACAACAAGAAAAGATAGAGAATATAATGCCACAAGACATCAGTGCCTCAGAAAAAATAGTTATCCAAAGATAAGGAACAGACAGTTGGTCATATTTTGTTGTCTACTTAGTAAGGGAAAAAAGAACATTGTATTAGTTGTAGAACAAATGAAAATATTGAATTTTATACAACATTCCGGTAAATTACACACACACACACACACACATAGTAAATATATATATATATATATATATATATATATATATATATATATATATATATATCAAAATGTCGGTCGGACATTGTTCGAACTGGAAAAATCGAATGGCTTAGTTCAACATCTCATAATACCAAAAGAAAAAACATGTTCACAACAGCAAATGAACACTAGCATTCACTGTTGTGGATTTAACATTTTAAATGCAGATTGCACTATAGTGGGGATCGGGAAATGCACCCTTTCCCTCACTGTAGTGCAATCTCGGAGTTTGTATATATAAGTAGCAGGAGGTGTGCTGGGGATCAGGAGGGCTTGCTCCCCCCCCCCCCTGCAAAACTTTTGTTGCTTATAACCAGAAGTGTGGTATTTTCGTTAAATTCGACATTCATGAGTTTTCCTGAAATACCTTGTTCGCTAATGTGCATGCTCATGTATTTGACTTCCGACATTTCGGGTTGGAAACATGAACACTGGAACATTGCAGGTGCGAGATTTTGATAGTAAACCTACATGTATGTATGTATGTATATCTATACATACATACATATATATATATATATATATATATATATATATATATTATGTATATATAAAACAAGCTCTGACACACTCACACAAATGAGGGCCATTCAAGAAATAAAAGCAGAAGTGCAGTTACAGAAGGTATACAAGATGGCAGTGACTGATACTAATCTCATTATATGCTAATGGCACAGGAATACACCACTACTTCCTTATATCTAGCATGACTCATATAAAGTAGACCTGAAATGGATTATTGGAAAGTTGATATATCAAGCCCCATGATAACCATTTTGTGGGAAAACATATTAAAATTCTGTAAGAATAACTCAGAGTGATTTTGAGGTCAGATAGCTCAGAAAACATAGAATGAAAAAAATAGATTTTTTGGTTCTAAGGTGGAGTTTTCCTTAAAAAAAAAAGTACTAAACAGTTTAGACCAAACATGGCACAGTACTCATATTTGACTGCAAATGCAATAAGATCGGGATTGGTTGATCACTCCCCAGTCAAACACTTTGTACCTGGGGCAGTTACCCGGGGCAGTTACCCCTCTTGTCCTGCTCTATGAGTCTAATTTGCAGAGCTCTGCTGGCAGATTTAAAAAAAGTACATTCCTATTTTAACATTCCTGGCATTAGGTAAGGCTCACCCTCACCTCCCATTTACAATAAACTCTCACTCTCCTCACATTTGGAATACCTCATCATACTGCACATAACTATACAATGTAACATGTAGCTGATGTCAAACATTTGTTATACACATATCACTAAGAGAACCTTTTACTTAAAATGTATACCCAAACTACTAAGAAAAAAGGGAACCTTTTTATGTACAGTTTCTTCTTCAGTTTCATTCTGTTTCTACATATTAATGACAAAGTGGGGAATTATACTTTACGGTCCATAATCAGTTTAAAATAATCAACAAACTTTCAGTCTTTTTTTCTACTTCTTCCCTCCACTTCTTACAGAAGCATAGCTCTCATGTGCAAGCTGTATCTCACGGAAATGTCCCTTTAGTTCATCTGTCTATTTTCTACTTTTGGACTCTTGCTGAAGTTCTTCATCATCATCTCAATCACCCAACATGGGTCTCTGGTTCAAGTTCAACGTACTTCTTGTTTCTCCTGTGCTCTTTTACCTGCTGCTCAATCATTTTTCCTTTGGAGCACTAGAAAAGGTTTTACTGGTAAGTTCTGAAGTTCTGTCTGTGGGCTGTGTCATTGTTAGAGGAATGAGAAGTAGAATCCCTTTCAACGTGTTGGCTCATTTCTTTCTGTACTATATCCAAGAATGTCTTTGCTCCTTCTGAAGAAATATTCTGAAGACAGCTAGATACTAGCAATGTGAATCTCACACCTGTTCTCTTAACACCCTTGCATTGCAGGGAAAAACTTCTACCTCATGTACACTGAAAAATCATTTCCATGAACACTCTGGTGTTCTCGATTGATAATACTTTACACTTCTAAAACAATTTTGTTGGAATAGTTCCTTCTGCCAATTTATCATTACTACTATAGGGTCTTGGCTTCTTTCTCATGGCCAAATTTGTAACACAGATACAATCTACCCCTTCAATTAACAAATCATGCTGTGGAATACGAGTCAAGTTGCTTATTTGTACATTCATAAAATGAATGCAATGTGTCTGTCCAGTTTCTCTGTTATAGCAAAAAATTACAGGTTTTATCTGTGTACTTTGGCTTCATTATTTTTTTCCGACCGTTCTTCTTGAAATAATTCATATTCAGCCAGTCTTTCCTTCATTTTATCCTATGAATTCTGCAGTTTGATTAGCTATTCTGAATAGCTACTTAAAGCTTCTTTTATTCTTTCCAGTCTTTTATCATGTGACTGCAGGTATTTCACCAGTATCTCACTTTTTAAACACCTCTGAATGCATTTGATTTTTTTTTCCTCAAAATTACTGAAAGACCTCTCCTGCACTTAGTCTGAAACCTGGTCTTTCTTCTTCGTTTCTAGATGATTATCTCATACTTTCTCTATATTTCTTTGTTGGTAGCATCCAGATAGTGTAGTCTCAAATAAGTAACTTAATTTTATTAAATAATACTTGCTGATCAGTGTGCAGTCATCTTGGAAGTCACAGATTCAGTATAGTATCGAATCAAAAATTTGTTCTGCCCAGTAGTTCTGAAAACACATTATTGATTAATATAAGCTTTTCTTTCTTTGATTTGGATAACAGCATTGATCTAAACTGCAGGCAGTCGGTTCTCTTTCTTTACCAAATTCACTAATATCTGCTGTTAAATAAACTTTGTACTTCTTTCTATACTTTCAAAACCTTGATAATGTTATGTCTGTTCTGGTCCTCTATTACCTAACTGTAGATTATCTCACTTATTTTGTCCTCTGTTATTTTAAACAGCCCTTCCCCCAATTTTGACAAAAACTTCTCTGTTGGCCAAAAACATCATCTCATCCCCAATTTTAAATTCCTTAGTGCTTGTATTTCTTCTATAATCTTCTTGATCGTAGCTTGAGCTCTTTCCCAGTGTTTATCACACCATGGTCATTACTACTTTCAATCTATCCTGCAAGCTGGTGTAGTGGTTTTAAGACGCTGTTTTTTTTCCTCTCTCTCTCTCTCCCTGTGACATGTTTCTCTGGCAATATGTAACAGCCTAGATATTGCCTGCCATATAATAATTCAACAAGACCAAACCTGACCAAGAATTGTGGTACCTCTTGCGGCAGATACAAGGTATGATATTAACTAGTCAATAACTTTTCTTAGCATGGACTTCAGCATTCAGATAAAACACTCATTCTTTTTTTAATTTGTAGGCAACAGGTAAGTAAGAAAAAATAGTCTCTTTATTTGAGGTTTCTTACACTGAGCAAAGGGGGTTTAGAACCCTTGAGCTGGTGTTGCTTTTCATATATAAATTCCAAAATTCAAAACTGCATGTCCTGGGCTAGCAAGACTGTGCAAAAATAAAGTACCAAGTTCAAGATTGCAGTCTCTGAGTATTCAATTTTCTCCAAGGTGTGGTGATCTTGAGTAGCAGAGGTCGAGGTGCAAACTGCCACATTGTGGGTGTAAAGGGGATTCCCATCTTCTGCACAATGGAGAACAGCAATTATCAACATTCACTGTTATTTAGTTTCATTTTATAATTCTAGGACTCAAAATTATAGTATGGAAATGTTGTCTTACTGTTACATTTTTCCCTCTCTACTGAAGGCCAGCAGGGACCATATGTCAGCCAGGGAATTTTTGAAGGTTTCAGAGGATATGCTATTCACTATACTTCTGGGCTCATTTAACCAAGTTGCATATGAGGATGATGCAGTAGTTTCCTTGGGATATCCTGAAACCAGCACTCAACACTTGGTGATGGGCTACATGTGTTACCTTGTGTTCAAGAGCAATTTCAATCATGGGCAAAAAAAGTATGTAGGAATGAAAGGATACTGCCTCCCAACTCAGTTCCTGATCACCAGTGCCTTATAATTTGGCTGGCGGCACATTCACATGCCTTTTCAGTTACATGGACGTGGTTCCTACATAGTTAAAAAACCACATCAACCTGAAGGAGATGTTAGCAGTGCTCTTAACCTTCAAGGCATCATGCAACTCGATGCAAATTGTATCCCAGTTATCTTCACACATAAGCAAGCAAGGAGGCATGATCCTATCCATGCTGTGCAGACCAACTATGCAGGGTGTGAAGCTAATAAGTAAAGCCAGCCTGTAAATCAGGGCCAAATACATCTTCTCCTGAGCAGGGCACTTGCAGGGAACCATAAAAAGTAACTAAACAGAAAATGGTTTCTGCACCTGATAGCCAATGGTATCTCCCAGAGAACCACAGGTTCCCAATTTACTGCACAAGGTTCCCCTGTAGACAAACATGGAAAAATAGATACTTGCTTTCAGTTGTTGTTGTTGTGTCTTTTGGCTTTTCCAGGTTAGGGGTCGCCACAGCGGAACTCCAGTCCGCTAATGATTGGCATTAGATTTTTACGTGCCGAGTTGCCGGCCCTGACGCACATCCTTCAACGAAGGTATGCCCATTCATGCATGTCTCCACACAGAAGACACTCTAGCTGAGAATTGAACAGGACAACGTCTTACTGTGAGGCGACAATGCTACTGCAGCACCACCACCACAGTATAGATACTTGCTTTCAATGACAGTACAAATTCATGTATGCCTCCTCCTCATCACCACTTATCCCACAAATGGTGGAGATGATGCACAGGGAGCAGTGTGATCCTCATAACAACATTCTGCCCCAGGTAGCACTTTTTCATGCAGTTCATCTAGCCAAACATCTGCCACATTTTATGCCACAAAGGACAGAGATAGCTTAAACTTGAAGGCATTGAGGTAAGCATTGAGGTAAGCAGCTTGCAAGATCTGACTCGGGTGTGTTTTTCTTTCAGGATATATTAACCATTTTGAAAGAAACCAGGAAGTCTAATATAAGAAATCATAACTAGCAAAGTAGAAAATGTTTTTGTTTGGTATAGGAGGAGGAGGAGGAATAAAGACCTGTTTAGGTCAGACATGCCCCTGTTTTCGCCTGCCTCTCAAATCTCTTTACAACAGGCTGTCTTACTGTTCAATTAAGGTTCATGTCTTTGCCATATCTACATGCCTTCTCTTAGTCCCACCTATAGCAAATAATGTACTGGTCAAGCAGTCCCTGAAAATGGAAGTGATCAATCCTTGGCCAATAAGAATAGCTATCCCTCCACTATGGGATCTTAATTTCATCCTCAAGCACTGTCTTCAGATTTCTAAGCCTGCATCTTTGGCACCACTCAAATTCTTGTCCTCAAAGACAGCTCCTAACAGCAAAAACTCTGCATGAAGGATTGTAGATCTGCAAGACATGATAGCCAAAGAACCCTTTTCTGTCTTTCACATAGAAAGGGCCAGCCTCTGGGAATTAGCATTCATACCTAAAGTTGTGTCAGAAATATCCCTTTATACAGTCAATCCAACTGCTGGTATTATTCCCCAAACCTCTAAACAAACAAAACAACCACAGTATCAAATAGTTTACCTAAATTCCTCTATGGTAAGTATGAGCTCTAAAATGAGTTACTACCCTCTTCTCAAAGGGAGGATGACATCAGCAGTACAGAATCCAAGGAAATTTTATTGAAGTGAATGGAAATGTGATCCTGCATTGTGAGTATCACAAACGTTACAATCACTTATATGCAATAGTTCTTTAGGAGTAGTATTCCTTACCTTGATTGGGCCACATTGACCAATGGGGGACAGAAAAACACCTATTCACCATCTCAATCAGGTTTGGGATATAACTATCACTGATTTGCATAGGAACCATAATTTTCATCAGTCAGAAGGAGGGCTTAGTCATAATTTGCATCCCCAATTTCAGGCTACTTAGTGCCCCAGTATTGGTAAGGTAATCTCAGATTCCTTTGCGACCAATCTATTGAGAGGCTAGTACAGTAGTTAATCTTCAAATCTAACAAAAGCTATAAGAAATCAAAACTGCAAACCTACTATATTGTAAGACAAGTCTAAATGCATTAAATAATTAAATTGGGCAGCAAAGTGGTGCAGCGGTTAGTGTTGTCACCTCACAGCAAGAGGTTCTCCAGTTTGATTCTTGGCTGGGGTGTCTTTTTTGCAGAGTCTGCATATCCACCATGCATTTGCATGGGTTTCCTCCCGCATTCCAAATACATGCATCTGGAGTGTTTCTCCCCAGTACTCTGCTGAAAATGGGCTCTGTCCCAGTCATACTTTCCTGGTAAACAAATGTTAAATAAATAAAACTTGCTTTCACCCTGCGGAATTCATTAGATCAGTTTTGAAATATTGCTCCCTATATACAAGTATATAAGAAATCAGAGAATTACTTTTTATTCGGTGATCAGATCTTAATAGTCCATAGGTACTCCTTGGTAACACTCAGTCTAATATGGGCCTGGAGCATAATGCTGTCAGATCTTTTGGTTATTCAGTTCCTCAAAGCCCATACGTGCTTAAACTTTATGTGGCTCATAAAACACCAGAATCGTGGAGAAAGCAGTAACAAGCCACTATTTATACGTTAGTTCTTTAAAACAACCATGCCTGCTTTTATGGGGCTCATTTTAAATGATGGATTAATCCTAGATTAAAGATTATAGTACTACTCTCTTCCTTATGTATTACTATCATTGCCCACTTTTATGAGGCTTATCAAATTTTAAGTCAAAGTAATTTAAAAAAGTATCCCTTTTTTTGGTTTAAAACCAAATGCACACAGTTGCATTATAACTTTAACTGATCTGTCAGAGGGCCTTTGGTTCTTCATAGACTTTGTGTACAATAAACAGGATAAGCTACATAGATCTTTCCAAGTAGCTAGATAACTGCATATCATTTTGCTGTGAGAAGGGTAGACCTCTGCAGGAATATGTTGTAGTACATTCCACTAGAGCAGCCTCTATTTCAAGGCTTGCTTTAGGCAGGTATCAGCTCAGTCAGTTTCTGAGGTGGCCACCTGATCATCTGTTACAACATTCTGTGGTGCCAAACACTGCTGCAGATATGTGATGGGCACCACTGTGTCCTCCCCATGCTGGGCCAGTAATCAAGGAGCCTGAATCCTCACCACTAACACTGGAGAGGGACATGCACTTGGAATACCAATGGATGCACTCAATATTTTCAGACTGAGACCTCTCTGCATCAAGTACAATTTCCCTTAATAGCACACAGGGAACACACTCAGCCCAGGGTCTAGATATCTCTATATCTGTCTCCCTCCAGGCTACTCCAACAAGACTCCCCTCTGGTGCAGCTGTAGGGTTAGGTCCTCAGCCAAGAGTCCAAGCCAAGTCCTCAAGTGCCCTCTCTGTAAATCCAGTGCTCCATGTCCCTGCCCTAAGTAGTGGGCACACACATCATGAGAGATTTGATTTCACACAAACACACAAACACACAAACACACAAACACACAAACACACAAACACACACACAAACACACACCCCTGGGAAAGGCTGGCACAGATATACTCTGAGCAGAAGGGGGAACAGCAGGTACAAGGTAGTTACCACTGCCAGCAGATACTTCACAATCAGCTATTCTAAAGGGATCCAGTATCTGCCTGCCTGGGATGACATGATTGACAGACCAAGATGATTTGCCAGAGATGGCCTGCACCTGTCACCCTTGGGATTCTGGATACTGGCTAAGTCTGTTGCCACCCCTATAGTGCATTTTTTAGGCAAGGCTCAAATGACAAATTCTCCACTGTAACAGGTACAAGCAAGCAAAATCTGAGGGTAATGCTACTCAATGCTAGAAGTCTAAACCTCAAAATGCACTCAATCGAGGCACTCCTTAAACTGGAGAACATCGATATCTGTGCAGTGACAGAGACCTGGTTCAAGGCTCCAGAGAGCACCCCTGCATTACCAGGCTATAATTCATACCACACATTTCGGCCACCTAACCTGGACCAAAACACTAAAGGCAGAGGCGTGTCCATATTCATTAAGGATATCCACACCTCCAGGCTAGATGCTCAGCATAATGCATCCGAGATTATCCAAGTGGAACTAACTCTGGGCAAGACCGCAATCCAGATTGTAGCTTGCTACAGATCCCGTACCACACCCCTGATTTCCCACGCTTCATTTCTTGATACACTGGAAATATTAGGGTGCAACCTAACACCCTAATAATGTGTGATTTCAACTACCCCACCATTAACTGGAAAAACTACTCATGTACCAACTCTTTTGCTCAACGTTTTCTGGAATTCATAAATTCCAATGCCTTGGATCAACTTATCCACATGCCCACCAGGGGCAGCAATGTCCTAGACCTAGTCATTACCAACATGGGCGACCGCCAGAGGTCAATTTCTCGTTGGTCAGATCTGACCACAAGCTAATCACCCTAGACATCCACATCCCACCCCCACCCGCCATTAGGGAAACCACCGTAAAAAATTTCTCCAAAGCCAACTTCACGCTTCTTAAGACAGAAGTGGCAAACCTCACGACACCCGTGCAGACGGATAATAGAGGTATGACTGCTGAATCCTACACAGAAGCACTTTACAGGCACTTACACAAGTGCATGGATCATGCTATCCCTAACAGAACCAAGATGCTATCCTCCAAAAAACAGATGCCAATCTGGTGGTCCCTTGCCATAAGCAAACTCTACAACAGAAAAAAGAAACTGCTGCAAAAAATAGTAAAATCCCATTATTGGAGGAACTCCCTGGTCAGCCTGAGTAAGAAGCTGAGATCCCTCATAAAATCCTCCAAAGCTAGTTACGAAAACAAAATCATCACTGTTTCTAAAGACAACCACAAAGCATTCTATAGCTATGTCAAAAATTTCAATGGCAACACTCAGATCTGCTCTGAGTTACAGCACAATGGCACTAAATATACAGAACCAACTGATATTACCAGCATCCTGGCAGATAGGTTCAGTGCTAACTTTACCCTGCTCTCACCCACTAAAAGGCCCATCTCTATACTGGAAGAATGCAAAGTTCCTGTAATCACAGCTGCACAGGTAAAAAACACACTCTCCAAAGCCAAGAACACAGCATCCATGGGACCTGACAACATCCCAGGCTGCATTCTACATGAACTACAGAATGAACTGGCACCCCACCTAAGTACCATGGCATGTTCAATCATAGCCTCACCTCAGGCTTTGTGCCCACTGAATGGTGCACAGCAATGGTTATCCCACTTCACAAAGGGGGATCCACCAGAGACCCTGGGAACTATTGCCCCATTAGCCTAACGAGCCTCGTCTGCAAGGCCATGGAATGTATCATTATGGAACTTATAAACAAAGACATTGGTAATCTCCAAACTCTGGACCCCACCCAGTTCGGGTTTGTAAAAGGCAGATCATGTCTCCAAAACCTGATAGACTTCTTTGAAGCAGTCACCAAAGCTGTAGACAAGGGTAAGGTGGTTCACACAGCCTATTTAGATCTCGCCAAGGCTTTCTGGAATCATAGATAAACTCACTAAACTAGGTATAAATTCCTATGTCACAAGATGGGTTGCCAACTAGCTCACTGACAGCACCCACACTGTGAAAGTAGCAGACTCCAAATCCGACTTCAGGCCAGTGACAAATGGAGTACCACAGTGTTCAGTCCTGGGTCCTCTCCTGTTTGGTATCTACTTCTCTGAAGTACAGGCTAACACAGAAGGTCTTTGCAGTCATCTGCGAACTTCATTAGCCAAACTAGGAGCCATTATCGAAACTCCTAACAATGTGGACATCCTACAAAAGGACCTCACTGAGACAGATGCCTGGTGTCAAAGCCATGACCTCAAGCTCAATGCCAAAAAGTGCATTGTCATCCCTTTTGGTAAAAAATTTGTACCCATGAACTACCACATAGGCGGTAGTCTACTTAACACCGAAAATGTGATAAGAGACCTTGGGACAAAGGTGGACAGTAGTCTCTCCTTTGATAATCACAGTGCCACAGTAGTCAGGAAATCCTTCTATGTGGCACAGCTTATCACAAAAAGTTTCTCATTCAGGAAAAAAGAGGTCATTGTTCCCCTCTACGCGTCACTCATTAGACCCATTATAGAGTACAACGTCCCTTTTGTTATGTACCTCACAAGACATCTACAACAGGAAAAGCCACAGACAATACCTCACAAAGTGGATTACTGGCCTCAAACAGATGCCCTACGCAGACTGTCTCAAAAAGCTCCAGCTTTACTCCGTCACATATCGCCTACTCAGCTTTGTATGTTAGGCAGAGATCGCCTCTATGTCAAACCAAGAGCTGTTGGACATGCTTCACTTAAAGAAATCCTAATTCCTCTGAGCTACACGCTCTAGGAACCTAAACCTTGTCACCACAATAAACAGAACATGTGGGAGGGATAGATTCCTGTCCCAGAGACTTCCCATACTCTGGAACAAACTACCTATCTATATCAAACAAAGCTCCTCATTAGCACTCTTCAAGAAAAATCTTGATGATTGGATGGGAAATAGGAAATTCACTCCAGGGATCACTTCTGTGGCTCTGCTCGACAGGGGCACAGATAAATAATTTTCTTGAGTGGCGAAAGCCAGGGTACCTTTTTGGCTAGGTTTATATAGGCCCTAGGGCCAATAGCCTAGTACCTACCTATGAACCTTAACAAAGGGAGTCCAATTATACTGTGTAATATTAATGCTAATACAAATGGTAATAGTTCACCAAGATGGCTAGGCCTTCTGGAGTGGTTCACATGGAGTCATCAAATAAATATAAGTACTCTCAAAGGTTAAGTACGTTCTAAAAGGATCAGCCATGATAAAAGTTTTAAATATATTTAATAATAAATAAAAGAGCATGAAAATATCGAATATATATTCAAAGTAAAATACAAAGTTCAAATCACAGAAAATATTGAAAACAACAATGATGGACAGGCTCATACAAATAAAGAAAAACAATCTCTAAACTAGCTTCACTATATTCCTGATTAAATCTAAGAGAATTTGCTGCTCCCCTAATAACTTACTTGGGCAAGGCAAGAGGAAATATTTGAGCAGTCTTTCTAGTCAGGCTTCCAAACAGAATACGAGTCTATATTCTGAGATTACTCCCTGTAAAATATAATATTCAAGATGACTTGCAGAATGAACTCATTTGGTCACCTGACTCTAGGTTCCCACATCTCCTTTTGAAGTTTGAGTCAGGACTTTAGCAGACTTCTACAATGCACATTTAAAGCTTTTATGGCAATGCCTAGGAGCCAGAAACATTTACACTTCCCCCTTCTTTACAAAAGCTAACAGATAATGGCTACTCCCAGACCTAACAGCTCCAGGCCTACTCAGCACTGTGAGGTAGCGTTCAATGATAGAAAAGCTCATTTACATTTCCCTTATTTTTCTTAAAATAAGCCAGCGGGTTAATCGTTGTTGCGCCAGTGTCCTCTATTAAAACATACATGTTTAATTCAGATACGATAATACATGTACATTTCTCTTCATTTCAGCAGGGTGCACTGTTGATACATTTTAACACAAGCAAAGCTCACAAATACATTTTCAGCACAAGCATCTGTACAAATGAGCTTGTTATACAAATGACATATATTTATTTATAAAATTCCAGCTAGTTGTGTTGGCACAAGTCATACATCCACTACCCTACTTCTCCCTGCCATGGCTAGCAGTACCTCCTACCATTACACATTCTCTAACTAGTGAAGCTGGGCTTACAGCTCAGGGATAGGGTAGAGTTCATTGTGGCAGTCCATCTGTAATGAGACAGCTGCAATAGCCATAGTGTCCTCCAGCAGGTTTGGCCAAGAGATATGGGAGTCCTTTTCCTGGTTGTAATAAGTAGTACTGCAATACAGTCCTTTTAAAAGAACATAGCACATTTGTGTAAGAACTCACCCTAACAGCAGATGCTCTAGTAGTGTCATTGTTGCAGTGCTAGCTTCACCCCCCCCCCCACCAGCATGCACGCACACACACACACATTCAACTTTGTTTAGGCTCTTGCTTGAAAGCTTAGCATTTACTGACGGAACACTGCAGGAGTGACCAAGACTGTCTGCACAAGGTTGGCTCACATGAAGTTTGCTTGCAGAAGAGAAAACAGAAGATAGTGAGACCAGTGCCTTCTTATATCATAGGATAATAGATTACTAGGCTATCGATCTAGAGGTCATGTTAAGCTTAGCTGTGTCACCCTAATGTAATATCATGAAAATGCTAGTCAATACCCAAGACTGCATTTTGTGATGACTGCCCATGTCCAGGAGGGCTGTGTGTGCTAACCCTGGTAAGAATTTAAAGTGCCCCCATCCACTCTTCCAGGTTCCTCTTGAACAGTGTCGTAGAGATGCTTCATTTCTCATGAATTGATAGCCTGTTCCAAATAAGCGGCAGTTGCTGTGAAATAAATCTGTCCCTTGTATTTAAGTTGTAGGCCATATTTAGATCTCTGGAACAGGTAGCCCTTGTCCCGTTTGATTTACTGATATGCAGCAAGTTCATTAGATTTGGGACTTGGATTGCTCTGTAGGCCAGGCATAAGTCTCACTAAGAAGTCTATACAACATGGAGTATAGTGACAGGGAATTTAGTCTGTCTGTGTAAGGGACACACTGGAGCCCCTTGATCTTCTTTGTTAGAAAGAGTTGAGGTCTCTACAATTGCTGCAGATGCTTTGTACAGTACATGCCGAATGAGGTATTATACTCAATTATGGGCCAGATTACTGCAGAGTATAGAGGGGTTATAACATTTTTTGCTCTTGAGGCGATCCCTTTATGAATCAAGTGTTGCTACACAGAAAACCTTCCTTACTATGGTAGACACATGGTGGTGGTCAAAGTTAAGGTTGCAGTCAACTTGTGATCCCAGGTCCCTTACCACTTCATGGGTACTTAGGGAATTATTGCTGATTTGATAGCATGAAGGGACATTTTTTGTGCCAAACGGAATGATGATGCATTTCTTTGCATTCAGTTTGAGACCATGATTAATACACCAGTCGCTGGTCTGCATGAGACTCCCCTGAAGTATACTGACATCATTTGGGGTTTCAATTATTGCACCTAGTTTGCAGATGTCTGAAAACTTGGTTAGCCACAACCCCTTAGTTTTGACCTGTACTTCTGAGAAGTATATACCAAACAGTAGGGGGTCCAGCACTGACCCCTTTGGCACCCCACTAGTAACAGGTTTGTTGGTTGACGTGGAGTCACCCACTTTGATAATGTGCGTCTGGTTTGCGAGCCAGTTGGCAACCCATCTTACAACAAAGGGGTTTACATTCAGTTTGCTATGTTTATTGGTAATGCCTGAATGTGGGATTGTGTCAAAAGCCTTTGCTAAGTCGAGGTATGCTATGTGCACAGATCTGCCCTCATCAGTGATCACATTTTCAAAGTCCACCAGATTTAACAGGCAGGATCTGCCATTGACGAAACTGAATTGGGTAGGATCCAGAGTTTGGAGGTCACCTATATGTTTATTATTGAGGTCCATAATGATACATTCCATGGCCTTACAGATGAGGCTGGTCAGGCATATGGGCCTGTAATTCCTTGGGTCTGTTGCTAGGCCACTTTTGTGGAGGGAAATAACTGTTGCTGTTCTCCATTACACAGGAGCAAAGCCTGTGGTTAGGCTATGATTTAAAAGAGTACTTAATAGTGATGCTAATTCAGATTTTAACCTTTTAAGAAGACAGCCTTGGGAGGCGGCCACGGTGGTGCAGTGGTTAGCATTGCTGCCTCACAGCAAGAGGTTCTCCGGTTTGATCCTCGGCTGGGGTGCCTTCTGTGCAGAGTCTGCATGTCCTCCCTGTGGTCGCGTGGGTTTTCCTCCGGGTGCTCCGGTTTCCTCCCACATCCCAAAGACATGCTGCAGGTGGATTGGACACTCTAAATTGGCCCTAGGTGTGCGTGTGAGTGTGCCTTCTGTGGAAGGTTGGGCGCCGGGCTGGCAACTCGACACCGTAAAACTCCACTGCTAATCAATGTGCGGACAAGGTGATCCGCTGTGGCGACCCCTAACCGGGAAAAAGCCGAAAGAAGAAGACAGCCTTGGATGTCGTCTAGTCCCATAGTGGCTGTGTTTTTTTGCCTTAGAGAAAACTTTGAGGAGCCACTCTTCTGATATATAGGGTGGGAAGTTTGGGGGAAGGTTTGTGATAAGTTAGGAGGAGATAAGGGAGTAAAATGTTTGCCAAACCTATCCACTAGCAGGTTTGCTATCTCTGTGGGGTCAGTGTGTGTGATATCGTTGGTCACGGGTTTTGCACATGCTTGGGTCCTACCCTTTAGGTTATGTACATGTAAAATGCCTTATGGTTATCTTTAGCTGTACTTGCTAAGTTTCTCTCAAAGGAGCCCTTATAGGATTTGACAAGTTATCTTATTTGTCTATTATATTGAGGAGGGTGCTATTCCATTGTTGGGGCCTTGTCTTTGTTTCTTGGACAGCAACTTTTTCGGTTTATTGTAAAGTTTGTTGATGCTGGATGTCCACCATGGCAGCTTGTTTTTATTTGGGGGGGGGGGGGTCTAGCTTTGATTCTTTCTGGAACAGCTGAGTTTATACACTTATTCAAGTGATTGTACAGGGCTTTAGTGTAAGCTTTGGCATAGTTACCACTTCTAGCTTGGGGTGGAGCTTAGAATGCATTTATACCTCCGCCTAGGAGGGTATGGTTTGCCTTGGTAAAGTTTTTAGTCTGATTTCATCCTTTGCGAGTTCTTGTGTTAGTGCCAGCTCAAAGGCGACTGTTTTGTAGTCAGATTTAACTGAGTGTACAACAGTTGCAACAGTGCATCCCTTTGACATGTTAGTGAGGACCAGATCTAGAATGTTTGTTCCTCTTGTCTGGGTATGAACAATTTGTTCCAGGGCATTTGAATTAACAAAGACAAGGACATTTTGCGCTAACGAGTTGGAGGTAGCATAGATTTCCAGGATGAAGGTGAGATAATTGAAACCCCCCATAAACAGAGTGTTCAGTAAATTTGGAATGTCTCCAGTTTGGTCAAGTAGGTTTCATGGGAGTCGTAACCCATGGAGGGGGATCGATAACTGGCTATGACTTGAATAGGGGGTCTTACATACTATAACCTAGACTTGGAGTAACTCCATGGAGTTGTCCAGTCTAACTAGTTGGGAAGTGAATTTATCTCTAATATAGATAGAAACACCACTTCCTTTGGTTTTCACATGTTCATTTTGTGGTTTAAAGGTGTGGAAGACATTGTAGCCTTGCATGGCCAGGGTACCCTCTGAGGCTTTAAACCAGGTTTCTGTGACTGCACAGACATCTACATCTTCTAGTGATAGAAGTGCTTCCAGGGAGTGCAGTTTTTGGTTTATGCTCCTAGCATTTAGCAGCATGACCCTAATTTTGCTTTGGTTGGCTAATTTCATGTATGTAATGTTGTTTGAGACCTTGCCTAAAAAAGCACTATGTGGAGGCAACAGCCAAAAGCCTAGAGTTGCCAGGTGCAAACAGTCTCTGGCAAAGCACCAAGGTATGTCGACCACGGCTTCCCAGGCTGACAGAAACTGGATCCCCTTTGAATGACACCAAAAGCTAAGCCAATTATTGAAATCAATCTACTGCATTACTGGAGGTAAAGGTAGTATGCTCTTCAAGGTTAGGGACATACCTGCCTGGGACATACACACTCAGAGCTCAGCCATGTCTGTTATCATATAGTGCAGTGAGGTATGTCTAAGGTCATTCACACCAACATGAACTATGACAGTCATAATGGTACTTGTTGCTGAGATACCTGAGTGCGTGCATGATCTGATGAATCCTGGCACCAGACAGGCAGCCGACCATGACTTTCTCCTTGTCCAACCTTGTGACAGGGGCATCCATGTGTCTGGCTGTTGAGTCTCCAGTGACAAGAAAATTTGGTTTTTGAGTGTTTTGCCTTATGGGCTTGATGGGTGAGACATTGGTGTTGCTATGTGTCCTGGGTGCTGTAAGGACTGTGTTAATTGTAGCAGTCTTGTGTTTTGGAGGTCTCTGGTGTTTAGTAAGTTTTTCGAGAGAACCTAAGCATATGTAGATGAGTAATGGTACTATGTGCATATGTAGTGGTGGGAAAGTTGACAACCTCTTCTCTGTTACTGTTTTGAGTACGACAGAGCATGGAATCAAGATTCTTGGTGTAGATGAATCTCTTGCACTCTGTACTAGAGTGAGTTATTAGTAGAGGGTTGTCAGTGCATGAGGCAATTGCTACACTAACTCAAGAGACCCAAGTAATTAAGGCTGTCAGGAGAAACAAGGGTAATCCAAATGTCCATAATGCTAGGTTGAAGACTGTTGTCACTAGGGGTTTTCAGAATCGTTCAAAGAGGAGCTCAGTGGTTAGATATTTCTGTCTTTTTTTTTTGCTGGTGGTTAATAGGGTACAGCTCACTAGCAGTATTTCCTTGACCAGGAAAGCACTAAGGATGAGGGATACAGTAGTGCCAAAGGGAAAAATTGTTGAATTTAAGTGTCCTGCTTTCACACACAATTGCACCGCAGTGTGCAGTTCTGCGCAGCTCACAAACAAGCAGAAACCTGCTCAAATGCAGGGTCTAAATCCAGAAGCTAAAAACTTGTAAAGGGAGGCCGATCTAGGGTTTGAAATAAGCATCCTCATTGGTCCCTTTTGAATCTTTTTTAAAGTTTTTTTTTCAAGACAGGGTCCAATCAGCACAATCCTCTCACTAAAGTGCAGATATGCCGTTCCAATCCAAGATGGCATGGAAAACATGCTCAGAACAAATAACCACTACAAACAACCCTAGATACAACAAGCCTGTATCTGGACTATGCTACAGCTACTAGCTACTCTGGTTTCATCTGGAAACAGTAGAGGATGTTTAACATAGCGGAAAAATAGCAGAGAGACACTAAAAAATATTTAAACAGCAGAAAATCAGCAAGGATGCTCTAAAGAATGTTTTAAACAGCTAACAGATTAGTTAGAACAGATAGCTTTAAAACAGTGAAAAATAGCAGTAAATACTTCAGTGAAAATAGCATTAAAAAAAAAAAAGCTTTGTAAACAGTGAAAACACTAATAATATCCTATGTCATTATTCCTCACAGTAGGGGGTTGGATCCAATATCGGATCCAAGCTGGCAACTTTAGCTTAGACCGATCCAAGGCTCTAGCTCCTCCCTCTCCCATAATCCCCTGCTGCCCTCTAACCCTCAGATCGAGTTTGCCAACAGTCAGTATCGGTATGACCTAAAAGGAAGAAAGGAAATTAGTCCTGGACCCACCATACTCCAACTTCCTCAAATGATCCAACAAGGAAAGGATTGGAGGGAGAGAAATGTGAAGAATAATGACATAGATAACACAGATGCCAAGTTACGGTAAGTACATAACTCTAGTTAATGTTATCAATGTCATTATTTCTCACAGCAGGGTCAGAGTCCCCAGCTACAATTCACCCTGGGAAGCCTCAAAGAAGAACATGTCAAAGCACTGTGGAACCAAAGGAAGCCCTGTTCCTGGAAACCAAATCCAGCTTGCAATGTGATATAAAGGTGTGAGGATTAGACCAAGTGGCAGCAGTGCAAATATAGTCAATGGAGAGTCTGACCATGAAGGCTGAAGTAGTAGCTACAGACCTAGTAGAATGAGCTCTAACCTTTCCCGGAACCTCAAGATGCTTGTTGGTGTAGACTGTAGCGATACAGCTGGAGATCCATTTATAGATATTCACTTTAGAAATGGGGAGGTCACATTTATGGGGGGAAAAGCCACAAAGAGCTGCTCTGATTTGTGAAACTCCTTAGTCCTATGCAGATAAAATCACAATTGCCTGTGTGCATCCAAAGTATGCAGAAGGTATTCTCCTTTATTGGAATAATTGAGAAAGAACACTGGTAACTGAATACATTGGTTCAGATGTAATTCAGGAGAAACCTTAGGCAAAAAGGATGGATTCATTCCAAGAGACACCCTATCTCTGTGAATGACCATATACAGGGGAGCAACTGACAGGGCTTGCAGCTCAGACACCCTCTTAGCTGAAGTTATGGCTACTAGTAAGAACGTTTTCCATGACAGAAATTTGAAATCACATGAACTAGCAGGCTCAAATGGGCTCTGAGTCAGAGACTGCAGCACAAAGGTTAGATCCCAAGGAGGCGAGGGATCCTTAACAGGTTATTTTAGAAGAAAAACGCCTTTCATGAAGGCTTTAGAGAGTCTGGAAGAGAACGTAGGTTCGCTATTCTCATGAAAATTGGAAACTGCAGCCAACTGAAACTTAATAGTAGAAAAACTTGTCCCTTCCTGAAAGACTATGAAGAGCAAGAGAATATCTGGTACAGAAGCAGATAAAACGTCCAGATTCCTGCTCTTAGCCCAGACAGAAAACCTTTTCTATTTGCTACTATAAACCTTTCTGGTGGAAGGTTTTTGGGATGCTAGGATAATATTCTTGATGACAGAAGGTAGCCTGGAGTGTTTCAAAATCACTGGAATTGGAGAAACCATGTGGTTGGACAAAGGGTCTGATGATTGGGAAGAGGAAGCCCTGAAAGATGGGAGATCAGATCCTGAAATGGATCCAGTATCCAAGGAGAATACTTCAGGTGAGACCTTAGGAAGGGAAACCATGTCTGACAAGGACAGAGGGGGCAATGAGAATAAGGGATGTCCTCAGGCATTGTGCCTTCTGCAAAACTTTAGGGATAGGAGGGTAAGTGTAGAGGAGACCCAGAGGCCAATCATGAACTACAGCATCCCTTAGTGACTCCCAGGTGGGGGGATCAGGGCGAAGTACATGCTGCATTTGTTGTTGAATGGGGAGGCAAAGAGGTCACAGCATGGTTGACCCCAGTGATCAAAAATCTGATTCATCACCATCAGATTGTGGGACCACTCATTAGGACTCAACATGGTTCTGCTAAGTTTGTCGGCCAACACACTGAGAGTCCCCAGGTATATGTATTGCAAGAAGAAAGTGCCTGGAGGACAACACTCTCATGGCCTCTCTGCACAATGGGTAAGATCATGTCCCCCCCCCCCCGTTTATTGATATACCAGACCACATCCATGTTGTCCATCTGAATTACAATTGTCCCCAGTGGTAGGCAATCCTGAAAGGCTTGCAACATTAGGAGGACTGCTCTTATCTCTAGGACATTTATGTGCGGTTTGGTCTCTATGGGGGACCATGTGGCTTGAACTGTCCTCCCCTGAAAATGCCCACCTCACTCCAACAGGGAAGCATCCATGTTCACCATGGCCTTGGGCAGAGGGAGTGAAAAGTGCTTGCTTAAAATTAGATCCTGAGACTGAAGCCACTAAAGAAGGTGCCATCTGTACTCTGGCAGTTTAATCATCCATTCTATGTCCATACATTTGATGCCAAAGTCTGTCTCAACCTGAGTCCGCTGTAAAACCCACATATGGTACCTTGCTAGTGTAACAAGCTGTACAGCCATGGCCATGGATCCTAGGGTCCAAAGAACAAACTGGACTGGAGGATTCAAAAGATTTAAGACTTGCATGACCTATTCCCGGATCAGCTGTACTCTGTGAAGAGGTGATGCTGCAATCTCTGAGATGGAGTATAGTTGGACTCCTATGAAATCTAATTTCTGCATCAGCACCAGATTGGACTTTGAGATGTTCACTGTAATGCCCAATTGGCTGAACAGGAGGAGGACATATTGGACAGCTTGCGACAGTCAACATCTTATGGGTGCTGTGAAGAGCCAATCATCAAGGTACGGAAATACCTGGAATCTCTGCAGCCTCAGGTGAGCCGCTACTATTGCCATACATTTGGTAAACACCCAGAGGGCTGTGTTGAGTCCAAGGGGGGGGGCTCTGAACTGGTAATGATTGGTCCCTAATCAGAAGCAAAGGTGTCTCCTTGAGCACCTGTCTATTTTGATGTGATAGTAGGTGTCCTTAAGATCCACTGAGCACATCCAGTCACCCAGTAAGAGAGACAGGATGGATTGAACAGTGACCATTCAGTACTTGGATTTCTTGACCGATAGGTTCAACTCACTGAGGTCGTTGTTTAAACAGTTTTGGTGTTTTTAACAGAGCGACCTTGCAGCATGGACTCTCTAGATGAAATACCAGCACTATTTTCGCCAGTTAACAGAGATGAGCTGAATAGAGTCTATTCAGAGCTGGCAATCATGAAAGGCAAGCTGACCGGCCTCATTGATATGTTTAGCTAATCCCAAGGCTCTGCTGATGGGTCCTCAGTAAAGAGGAAGCAAAATCAGTCATCAGGAGGCAGGATTTCCGCTGAGGAAGACAAGGAGACATGGCGGAATGGATCAGAAGCCGAGGGGAGGCAAAATTTGGCGCCCTGTTTGATTTTAAATTCTACAAGTGGAGAAAAAGATATAAACTAACAGAGAAATGGTGTTGTGACAGCGGAGAGTTGTGGAAATTGAATTTCTGTGGTTTCCACAATGTAGGGAACTGGTGCAAGGCCAAAAACTATAGGTACTGTTTTACACAATGAGGGGGAAAGGGGTTTTGGCTCTAACATTGCAGCTACAAGAAGATTTAAAGTGGATGTGACTGATAAAGTTGATATTGACAATTTTTTCAAAAAGCCTTTTGTTTTTAATGACCAACAGAATATGGGAAACAACATAAAGGCTGTGAAATATGTAACAAAGACTGTGACATTGAAAGAAAACATATTCCTTTTAGAGAAAAAATGTTTGATGTTAGAAATCTCCAGATGGAAAATGCTTATTTGAATGAATGTTTACAGAAGAAAATTGTTCCAAAAGGCTTAAGGGCTTATAAGTTTCCTTTTGGGATTGAATATGATGAAAAACTGATTACTGAATTTTCTGAAATGTTTAATAAGCATGGATTAGAGCTTGTGGAAAAGATTCTTTTATGTAATGATTGTAAACTGTGTCATTTGATTAGTGAAGTTGAAACTTTAAATAATGATATCAGAAATGACCTATTGTTCCCACAATATGAAAACTTGTATTTCAAACAATGTAGAATGGTGGAAAACAAGTGTAACAGCATTTTTGATAAAAAATGCAAAAAGTTACAAAGGGATTTAAAAGAGTATAAAGAGAATAGTGCATACATTTTGAAACAGAAAGAACATAAAATGGCTGTGGGGGGGACCTACCCTCACAATGAAGAACATATGTATAGGAAGGAAATGAGAAGTTCCTTTTACAACTCTAATGGTCGTGATAACAGTTTTCAGCATAATAATTATAGAAATAATCAAAATTTTTTTCAATCACAAGAAAAAATGGGATGTGGGGGAGAAAAGAGACATGGAAAGGGCACCAAACCAGTGGTCCAACAGAACCAAGTGGAGAAGGGATAACAACCAGTAGTGACAATGAAATTTTAAGGAATGGGATAGTCGGTGCATATAGGGGTTATCACATTTATAACTACTCAGGAATAACCCCAAGGAGCATTTTTTTTTTATATATGAAGAGGTTAAAATATGTGCCAGCTAGAGGCTTTGACTACACAGATACAATTTTGGAGTTGAAAGTATACATGAGAAAATTGAATTTAGCTTTCCTGTTTAGGGAACAAGGCGAACATGTCAACCACAATAGGAACAAAGAAATTAAAAGTAAGTGTGTGTACAACCCACCACTAGATTCCATCCTTAATGTTTTTGAGAAGGCTGTGACTGAGGATTTATATGCATTAAAAGCAAAAGAAAAAAAAAGAGTTTTTTATACAGAAATCTCATTGGGGAAGAAATAAGATTACTAGAACAGCTCAGAAACAACAGGACAATTAGAATTATACGTCCCGATAAAGGGGGTGGGATGGTCATTTTTGATGCTTTACATTATTCCAAAAAAATCCTATAGATGCTATATGATACTAATGTACATACCCATGTTTCACTTAATGAAGTTAATATTTGTTATTGGAGAATGGATTACTATTTGGAATAATACCTTTTGGATGAGCGTATTACACCTGAAATCTACAGCTTTTTGGAAGTTCAGAATCCTACAGTGGCTACCATTTTCAGAATTCCAAAAACTCACAAGGGGTTAAGTAATTTAACATTTCGGCCAATAGTCGCAGGACAGGGGTCAAAATCTTACCCATTTGGTGTCACCATAGACTTTTGGTTAAAACAAGTTGTGAATAAAGTAGAGCATTTAGTAAAAGATTCATAGGATTTTCTTGGTAGAATAAGGGAAGAGCTTTGGGAAAACAATTTGATTTTTTTGACCATCGATGTAGTGGATTTATTCACCTGTATTCCTAGAGAGGAAGGGTTAAACATGTTTGCTAATTGTTTAAACAAAATGTCAGGTTTCTCTAAAACTACCCCCATAAAGTCTACTATTAAATTCACTTTCTCATAGACTACAATTATATATATTTTGAAGGAGAATACTTCAAACAAAATAAAGGTGTTGCTATGGGAGCCTCATGTGCTCCCATATTTGCAAACTTGGTCCTTCTTGACTGGGAGTTAAAGTTTTTAAATGTATTTTTAAAATGTCAAATTATACGTAAGATTTTTGGAAAACATTTGTATTCTGTGGAATAGTTCCATAGATAGAATGGAGGAATTTATCACGTACTTGAATTCTACTACTAGTTTTTTAAAATTTACTCACACAAGTAACCCCTTGACAATTAGTTATCTTGATACTCAGATATTCAAAATTCCATGTGGTTTTACATCCAAAATATACAGAAAACCCACATTCAGTAACTCTTATCTTGAATATACGAGTAGTCATCCCCCACACCAAAAGGCCAGTATTGTGAAAGGCCAGATGGTAAGGGTTGCAAGAATGACATCAGCAGCTGGTGACCTAGAGTATGAACTACAGAAAGTTGCTGAAATGTTTTATGAAAGAGAGTGGTTCAGGAGAATGTGAATTATGTTAGAATGGAATGGGGTAAAAGATTTAAACCCCTGTTAGGAAATTTCAACATGGTAAGAGATTCAGTTCAGGGACAAAAAAAAATTGAAAGGGCTATGATTCTGCCCTACCGGGGAAAGGTAGGGAAAGTGAAGGATATTATGGAAAAGAACTGGGCCATTCTCAGAGGGGAACCCAGATTTGAGAAGGGTGGTAGGAGAGAGACCTACCTATGTATATAAAAACTGGGGTAAACATTAAAGAAAGTTTTGAACAGGTGAAGAAAACACAAGCTAATAAGCAAGATGGTACTACAAAATGTAGATCCTGTTCACAATGCTGTTATATAGTAGATTGTAAAATGAGAAGTTATGTACCTACCATAACGTTCCATGTTAGTTGTCTTCTCTCGCCTTCTTTCTTGCTGGATGGGTTCGGAGCCGATCCTCGGCTCCGAATCGGCCACTTACTAAAGCTCGAGAGCTTATTTTACCGGCTCGAGGCAACCCTATATCCCATGATGCTAGGCGATAACTCCCCAGATCTCGTTTGGAAGCTGAAAAACCTAGCATAGGCCAATAAAACAAAATCCTCCAACTGGAAAGGAGGAGGAAGAGGAATAAAAACCCCCCAAAGATCATTATCTACACTATAGATATCCTAGGACACCTAGATGGTGAAACAAGGGAATATAAGGACCCTTCAAAGAAGGGAAGATCTTCTTGGTCTGTCCAGGCTAGGGGGATGGTGGGTGGGACGCAAGAAAGGAGGCGAGAGAAGACAACTAACATGGAACGTTATGGTAGTTACATAACTTCTCAATGTTAAGTTGTCAATCTCGCCTTCATTCTTGCTGGATGGGACCGCGTCCCTAGCACCTTCATCCTGGGTAGCTCATTGGAACAGACTCTTGAGAACGGTGGAACCAAATTTTGCTCTGTCCATGGAGGCCATGTCCAATTTGTAATGCGAAACAAAGGTATGAGGAGAGGCCCATGTGGCTGCCACACAGATAGTGTCTATTGGTAGTCTAGCTTGAAAAGCTGTAGATGTAGCTAGTGCTCTAGTTGAATGGGCTTTTGGCTTAGAAGTTAATTCTCTGCCTCTGAGTTGATAAATAGATGTAATCACAGAAGACAGCCACCTAGATAGGGTTACCCTAGATACAGGAAGGCCTTTCTTATTTTCTGCATACAATAAAAACAGTTGATCAGACTTCCTTATTTGTTTGGTTCTATCCAAATAGTATCGGAGCTGGTGGTGAACATCTAGATAATGTAGCTTTTGCTCCACTCTATTAGTATAGTTTGGGAAAAAAACTGGGAGATCAATTGATTGATATAAATTTGTCTGCGAAGCCACCTTGGGTAAGAAGGATGGATTAGTCCTTAGAGAAACTCTGTCTTTATGGAAGATTAACTAGCAAAAGCAACACTTCCACAGAGAAACTGTTAAAAACAAACCACTGAAATGGTTGTGAGAATCCAGCAAAGGTAAAATCACTGTACAGACAGGTCAGTGACCATTCAAAAAACACCAGGCTGAAACGAATAACTAAAATAGGACCACAGATTTATTAAATATGCCTTGAAGCGCTTTTCGTCTGCTTCTTAAGCAGACTTCTTCAGAATACAGTTAGTAAACCAACCTCCTTCTTTTAAAACAGATTTGTCTGTTTTAAAAGGAGGTTGGTTTACTAACTGTATTCTGAAGAAGTCTGCTTAAGAAGCAGACGAAAAGCGCTTCAAGGCATATTTAATAAATCTGTGGTCCTATTTTAGTTATTCGTTTCAGCCTGGTGTTTTTTGAATGGTCACTGACCTGTCTGTACAGTGATTTTACCTTTGCTGGATTCTCACAACCATTTCAGTGGTTTGTTTTTATGGAAGATTAAGTAGGGAGGACGAATGAAGAGGGCGTGAAGCTCAGATACTCTCCTAGCAGAAGTAATGGTGACTAGGAAGAGTGTCTTCCAGGAAAGAAATTTCAATGAACAGGAGACCGCAGGTTCAAAGGGGGGAAGAATCAAGGATGTTAAGACTAAATTAAGATCCCACTGAGGTGGAGGGTCTTTGATTGGAGGCTTAAGTAAAAATACACCTTTAAGGAAAGCTTTGCAAAGCTTATGGGACATGATGTTGTGGTCCGATAAGCCTATATGAAAATTCGATATGGCTGCCAACTGAACTTTTACTGTAGAGGCAGAAGACCCTGAATGAAAAATTTTGGCTAGGAAGTCTAAGACCGAATGAATTGGGGCAGTAAAGGGATCTATATTCTTTGCCTTTGCCCAGAAGGAGAAACGTTTCCATTTACTAGTGTAAATCCTTCTGGTGGAAGATTTAAGGGAAGCTACTATGATATCCCGGACGGGATTAGAAATCATAGGAAGCCTGGCTAAAGACGGAAGTGGAGCAACCAAGCAGTGAGGTTGAGAGAATGTAGGGATTGGTGCAGCTGCCCCAACTGATGGGTCAACAGATCTGGAGCTGGGTCCAGATGCCAAGGCTGTACCAAAAGATAACGATGTAGGAACGGAAACCATATCTGTCGAGGCCAATAAGGGGCAATGAGAATCAACTTGGCTCTCAAGGCGGTTGCTTTCTGAATTACTTGTGGGATTAGAGGTAAGGGTGGAAAGGCATAGAGAAGTCCCCGAGGCCAATCTTGGACTAGACCGTCTCTGAGGGGATGGCCTGGAAGGGGGAAGAGGGTGAAGAAGTCGGGGCATTTGCTGTTTTGGGGTATAGCAAAAAGATCGCAAGGAAGGCCCCACTTCTGAAAAATCTCTTCCGCCACAGATTGTTTGAGAGACCACTCGTGTGGCATGAGTATAGCTCTGCTCAACCTGTCCGCTATGATGTTGGACTTCCCGGGGATATGCGTTGCTCTCAGAAACCACTGAGAGGAGATTGCCCATTGCCAAAGTCTGAGTGCCTCTCGACACAGGGGATAGGATTTGGTTCCGCCTTGCTTGTTGATATACCACACTACGGACATATTGTCCGTTTGGATTGCAATAGTTCCCAGGGGAAGAGAGTCGTGGAGGGCTTGCAACGTTAAAAGCACTGCTCTCATCTCTAGGACATTTATGTGCAGGAGGCGTTCGAAAGGTTGCCAAGTGCCATGGACCATCCTGCCCTGAAAATGCCCCCCCCCTGATCAGGGAGGCATCTGATGTAACCATGGCGACCGGGGGAGGAGGAACAAAGGGTCTGCCTTGATGGACTTGAGGGGACAATATCCACCAGGACAGATGACTTTTGCAAGTTGGAGTTACCATGATCTTGTGGTGCATAGGGAGTTGCTGAAAAGACCATTGGGCGAAAAGCATCCACTGTAGAAGACGCATGTAAAAACATGCAAGAGGAAGAAGTGTTATGGTGGCCGCCATAAGACCCAATACTTTCATGACATACCTGGCCTGAATTTTGTCGCTCTGAAGAAGAACATGGACATGGTTTTGAATATCTAAGACCCTTTGATCTGTTAACTTTGCTGAAAGATGTACGGTTTCCAAGTTGGCGCCTATAAAGGTAATAGACTGACAAGGCAGACTTTTCGAAATTTATAGAGATTCCTAGCCCTCTGCAAATGTGAATGGTGTAAGCTCTGGCTTGGAGGAATTGATGCCTGGTGGTGGCAGTGAGGAGCCAGTCATCTAGATATGGAAACACCTGGAATCCTTGCCGTCTCAGGTGAGCCGTAACCGCTTCCATACATTTGGTGAACACTCTGGGGGCTGTAGTGAGACCAAAGGGCAGGGCTCTGAATTGATAGTGACTGGCCCCCAGCCGAAAGTGGAGAAACCTTCTGGAGCGCCTGTGAATTCTGATGTGATAGTACGCATCCTGAAGGTCCACGGAGCACATCCAATTGTCCTTGCCCAGAAAGGGTAGAATGGACTGTAGCATGACCATTCGGAATCTTGTTCTCTTTACAAACTTGTTTAGTTTGCTGAGATCTAATATTGGTTTCCAGTCCCCTGTCTTTTTCGGTACCAAAAAGAACCTTGAGTAGATTCCGGATACTAGTTGGTCTGCTGGGACTGGCTGGATGGCTCTTTTTGCTAGCAGTTTTGATATCTCTGGTACTGCTAGTTCCCTTAGACTGGGTGGAACGTCTGGAAGGGTTCCCTTTTGCTGAATTGGGGTTTGGATAAAGGGAATTTTGTAACCCTCGGATATGATTGACTGTACCCATTTGTCTTGAGTAAGGGAAAACTTTTAGTTATGTACTCACCATAACTTCAGATGTTTGGGATCCATCTCGCCTACATTCCGACTGATGGGTTCGGAGCCGATCCTCGGCTCCGACTCGGCACGCTTATGCCAAAGAGCGAAGTCTCTTATTGGCTGAGCTTACTATATCCCAGGATGCACCACTACCAGTCCCCCAGATCTAGTTTGTCCGCATACATGCACGCCCTGCTTATATAACATCGTCAGATGAAACAAGATAAAACAGTAGAACTCAAAACCGTTCAATCTCTTCTGATCTCCAAGGCAGGGGGAAGGAGGGTGGGTATTAGGAATGTAGGCGAGATGGATCCCAAACATCTGAAGTTATGGTGAGTACATAACTAAAAGATGTTATGTGATCCTATCTCGCCTACATTCCGACTGATGGGACAGCGTTCCTAGCACCTGAATCCTGGGTGGCTCACTGGAAAACACTCCTGAGTACCGTGGAACCAAATGATGCTCGTCCTTTAGATGCCACATCCAATTTGTAGTGGGAAATGAAAGTGTGCGGATTGGACCAAGTAGCCGCAGCACAAATCTCCGATATAGCGAGCTTGGAATGAAAAGCTATAGAAGTAGCCATAGCTCTGGTAGAATGAGCTTTGATAGATGTTGTAAGTTGCTTATTCGAAGAAGAATAAGCCTGAGTTATGCAATCTCTAATCCATTTGGAAATAGTAGCTTTTGTGATGGTTTGACCCAATTTATTATCTGAGAAGGACACAAACAACTGGTCTGACTTACGAAGTTGCTGAGTCCTGTCTAGATAGAAGCGTAATTGCCTGTGAACATCCAATTTATGGAGAGTGTATTCTGCTTCATTGGAGAAATTTAGGAAGAAAACTGGTAGCTCTAGAGACTGTTGGAGACAAAGATTAGAACAGACCTTTGGGACAAAGGATGGATTAGGCCTAAGAGATACTCTGTCCTTGTGGAAAATCAAGTACGGTGGTTTAATGGACAGGGCTTGAAGCTCTGAAACTCTTCTTGCAGAAGTAATTGCAACTAAGAAAGCAGTTTTCCAAGACAGATATTTTAACTCACATGTAGCAGCCGGTTCGAACGGGGAAGATGTCAATGCACGAAGCACTAAATCTAGATCCCACGGAGGCGCAGGATGAGAAACTGGGGGTCTTCAACAGACCCGCACCTTTAATGAAAGTTTTGCATAGTCTGCAGCTCATCGATGGAGGATCCATGGACTCGTGAAATTTAGAGATTGCCGCTAGTTGGACTTTAATAGTAGAGACAGAAGATCCTTGATTAAATAGGGATGTTAAAAATTTCAAAACCTCTGGGATAGGAGCAGTGATAGGGTCTAAGCCCTTGAGTTGAGCCCAGATAGCAAACCTCTTCCACTTACTGAGGTACAATTTGTTAGTGGTGGGTTTGTGGGCCGAAGATAAAATGTGAACAACTTCCGGGTCTAATGTGTGACTTCTAACTAAAGTCGGAAGTGGAGGAGCCAAGCTGTCAACTTCAAAGATCATAGGGACTGATGCTGTTGTCCCGACTGATGAATTAGCAGGTCCGGAATTAGGTCTAAAGTCCACGGATCGTCCACCGCATGTTTCTTCAGGTAAGGAAACCATACCTGACGAGGCCAGTATGGGGCAATCAGTATCATTGCGGACCCCAATTGAGAAGCTTTCTGAATGACTTTGGAGAGAAGTGGAATCGGAGGAAAGGCATAAAGTAGCCCTGTTGGCCAAGGTTGTGCTAGAGCATCCATAGCTGGTACTCCCTGATGTGGAGTCAAGGAGAAGAACCTTTTGCACTTGGTGTTTAGTGGAGTTGCAAATAGGTCGCAGCAGCGTCCCCATCTCCTGAAAACCTGAGCTGCTACTGTTTCGTTTAGGGACCACTCGTGAGGAGAGAGAATTGTCCTGCTCAATTTGTCTGCCAATATATTTGATTTCCCCGGAATGTGGGTCGCTACCAAGAAGCGGTTGGTAGCTACAGCCCATTCCCACACCCTCATGGCCTCTCTGCAAAGGGGATAAGATCTGGTCCCTCCTTGTTTGTTCAGATACCAGACCACCGACATGTTGTCTGTGTGGATGGCGATGATGCCCTGAGGAAGAAACTTGTGTAAGGCCTGTAGGGATAGAAGTACAGCCCTCATCTCCAACACATTGATGTGGAGAAGAGCTTCGTCTGGAAGCCAGGAGCCCTGAACTAACCTGCCCAGACAATGCCCCCCCCCACCCTATCTGGGAGGCATCTGTTGTCAGGGTAACCACTGGAGAGGGAATAACAAAGGGGCTTCCTTGATTTAGATTGGATGTCTGAAGCCACCAGCGAAGGTCCCGTTTGCATGTTTCCATAATCATGATGTGATGATTGAGGAGAAGATCCTGAAAGGACCATTGAGTTGACAATAGCCACTGAAGAATCCTCATGTGCAATCTTGCCAGAGGAACTAAAAGAACCGTGGCAGACATTGAACCTAAAACTTGTAGAACCATCCTGGCTGGGGCTTTGGATCTCGAGATCAGAGCTTGAACTTGGCCCTGTAAAGTTTGGATCCTTTCAGCAGGAAGAAAGACGCATCAATTTTGAGTCTATCTCTGCTCCTATGAACCTTATGCTGAGAGGGCAGCTAGACAGACTTTGACCAATTGAATGTAATCCCCAGGGTAGCACCCAGGGAGATGGTGGCTTTGAGGTTGTCCATTAATAGATGCCTGGTGGTGGCAGTCAGGAGCCAGTCGTCCAGATAGGGAAACACTTGGAATCCAAGACTTCTCAGGTGAGCCGTCACTACTGCCAAACACTTGGTGAACACCCTGGGGCTGTGGTGAGACCAAAGGGCAGAGCACAAAATTGGTAATGACTGACTCCCAGGCTGAAGCGCAGATACCTCCTGGACGCCTGATGTATCGGTATGTGATAATAGGCGTCCTTGAGGTCTATGGAGCACATCCAAACATCCTTCTCCAACAATGGGAGAATGGATTGTAACGTGACCATTCGAATTTGGATTTCGTGACGGATTGGTTCAGTCTGCTGAGATCCAATATTGGTCTCAGGTCCCCTGTCTTTTGGCACTAAAAGAACCTGGAGTAATTTCCTGATCCGATCTGGTCTGTGGGGACCGGTTGGATGACTCCTTTTCTAGCAGCTGTAAAGCTTCTGCGGCTGCCATTTCCCTTTGACTGGGTGGTGGGTCCGGGATTTTTGGACGGTGGGGGTGAGTATGTGAATGGGATGGTGTAACCTCCGGCAATGATCCGGCACCCATCTGTCCTGAGTGATTGACTCCCAGGCTTTTAGGTGCTTGGCAAGCGACACCCGACTGGCTCGAGCAGCACAGCCGGGCAATCCCTCATGATGTGTGGGAGGCTGAAGAGCCACGAAAGGACTCGCGGTCTCCAGAATTGCGGGGCCCTCTGCCGCCTCTGGGACGGCGTCTCCCAGAAAAATTTCCCGTCCTCTGCCTCTGGAAGGGAATCTTCCTGCTGTTGGGGAAAAACTTACGAGATTTGGAACCACATCTTCCCCTCCTTTAGCCTTGGGGTAAGGCCGAAGGGAGTGGAATAACGGGCACCTACGGCAGATAAAGTTTTTCCCTCTTGCTCACAGCGGGTAAGGGTGTCTTTAACCTTCGGTCCAAACAAAGAGGACCCATCAAAGGGAGCATCGGCGAAGGAAGACTTGAAGGCCTCCGCAAACTGACACAAGCGGAGCCAGGCTTGTCTCCGTAGAGCCACGCCTGTGCCTGCCGCTCTACCCGCCCCTTCGGCCGCATAGGAAATGAGCCTCATGGACGAGTTAGAAATTGACGTAAGGATAGCCAACTGAGAGCTAACCGACTGGGCTAGCTGCTCAGGTAGGTTACCCGAGAGGGAATCTGACAACTCCTTGACCAGATCCCTCTGAATTATTTGGCACATTTTACCAGGCTTCAGAGACCTTAAAGTAAAGGCCGCTGAAGTCAGGGTGCGCTTCCCGTACCTGTCCATGCTCCTAGACTCCTTATTAGGAGGATGGACGGACGTTGAAGCCTCTGCCACGTCCTGTTGTGTAGCAGATGCCACCACCATGGCATCTACAGCCACGCCTTTAGTGAGGAACTCCTTCTCAGGTGGGGCAGACAAAAATTTATTTGGACGAGAAGGGACTGGTTCCACGGTATCTGGATGTTCCCACGCCCTTCGACAAACTAAATCCAGAAGCTCGTCAAGGCGGAGACACCCAGGACGCGGAGGGCTGAGCCCCAAAGGCCTTGAGGAGCACTGACTCATCAGCAGAGGGGGGTTTGGATATCCAGCCGCCTCGTTGTTTGAGGATCTCTAAGATGTCTGCAAATGAGACATCATCCGAGGACGACTTCGGGACCCCTCTGCATCATCAAGATCAGTGTCCGATGTAATAGACTCGGGGGAGTCCACGTGCTTCCTCTTGCACGATCTCTTCCTTGGGGGTTCCTCCGAAGACAACTCCGAAGAACCCTCAGGAGGAGGAACACCCAATGGGGGTAACCTCAGGCCCAGGGGCTCCGCTGACTACGGACAGGGGAACTGCCAAAGACCCAGTCTCCACGCCCAGGGAAGGTGCCGGTAAAGCCGGAGAGATGGCCGAAGACTTGGCCAAGGCACTCCTCATGGCTCTGAAAGCCGGACCCCAGAATCCTGGGAGTGTCCGGTCCCGAGCCATGATAGCCGACGGAAGTCCCGCAGCGAAGCACCGAGGGAGGCTCGGAACCAGCATAGGTCCCAAACATCACCCCGGGTCCAGCCGAAGAAGTCCGTGTACCAAACTCGGACCCGAAGGCCCGGGTTGGAGTAAGGGTCGGAGCCGACCCTAAGATCTCCACCGGCTCCAACAGCACCTGCTCCACGGAGCGAAGCAGTCGGAGGAGGAATGGCAATGGGGTGGGCCAGGGTTATCGGCTCCGAAGCCAACTGGGTCGGAACCGAAACAAATTTTTGGAAGACTGGGGACTGGAACAGTCTTTGGAGCACCCTGTCTATATCTGAATCCGACATCCTCGAAGACCGAGAGGAAACTGAACGGGTTCAAGACGGCCTCTCCAACGGCCCCAAAGGGCTAGTGGACCGGCTCCGAGGCGACTCGATGACTATCGGCGCCGAAGGAATACACACACTAGATTCCATCGGTGCCGAGGTGGACTTCGGCGCCGAGGAGGAACTGTCTGAGCGGGCGACCCTTGTCGGCTCCGAGACCAGTGGAGCCGACGAAGGTGACCCGCCTCTCGATGCCCCAGCCATCGGCTCCGAAGCCAGAGGAGTCGAGACTGGTGGCATCTAGGCAGACCGTTCCGTCCTCGGCTCCGAAGTCCTTGGAGCCGAAGGAGAGGCCTGCCTATGTCTTTTGGCGGTCGGATCCGACGGACTGGTCGGAACCGACGCCCTTTTCTTTTTAGCCGGAGAAGGAGAGGATGCCAAGGCTTCTTCAAAAGAAGGTTTTATTAACCCCTTAAGAATCAGTTTATTTTTCCTCTCCTGGAGGACCCTTGAGGAAAAAGCGTGACACACGCTGCATGACTCCTGTAAGTGTTTTGCACCCAAACAATACACACAGAGCGGTGATCGTCTGTGATGGACATTTGAAATTGCATTTGGTGCATTTTTTGAAGCCCGAAGGCCTAGGATTTTGAGACATTATGGCAAAACAATTTCAGTAATCTTTGACAGAAAAATACAAACTGACTTTCTGTTTGACACTACCTAATAATAGGTTACAGTTATCGCTTAAAAGCGTTGCAAATAACAAGGGTACTTTGAAACCCTGTAAGGTTTTAGGAGGGTTGACTGACCGGGAAGGCCCTAAGATGAAGGAGGCCTACCAAACTCAACCCAATCACACAACAAGTCTTTAACAAACTCCAAACACACACAAAAGTGAAAAATAGCCGTTAAAACAGCTTTTTGTGACAAGACAGCAAAAAAACTGACAGAAAAAGTTAGTAAAAGCTACTACTCAGCTCAGCCAGCTCGAGACCACGTCTTCGCAGGTTAGCGGCAAATGAGATCTGGGGGACTGGTAGTGGTGCATCCTGGGATATAGTAAGCTCAGCCAATAAGAGACTTCGCTCTTTGGCATAAGCGTGCCGAGTCGGAGCCGAGGGATCGGCTCCGAACCCATCAGTCGGAATGTAGGCGAGATAGGATCACATAACATCCAGGCTTTTGGGTACAGCGACAATCTTCCCCCGACTGCCTCCGAAGGTGGACAATCGGGCAACATCTCAGGGATGCTGGAAGGGTTTGTCAGAGAGAGGCTCCCTGCTACCCTGGTTCTGCGGATCCCCTCTGCCCCTAGGGCGGCATCTGTTGTTGTTACCCCCTCTGCCTCTGGGGTAAACTGACCTCTTGCATCAGACGTGACTCCTTGAGATTTGCGGAACCACATTTTCCCACCCTTCTGATCCTTAGGGTATGGTCTTGAAGGGGTGGAGAAACGGACTCCTATGGCAGAAAGAGTCTTGCCATCTTGTTCGCATCTGGTCAAGGTGTCTTTCACTTGAGGTCCGAACAAAGCCGAACCATCAAAAGGGGAATTTGTGAAGGACGCCTTGAAAGGGTCTGCAAAATTACACAGCCGCATCCAGGCGTGATGCCTTAAGGCCACTCCTGTGCCCGCGGCCCTACTCGCTCCATCGGCTGCATATGAAATTAGATGCATGGAGGAGTTAACAATCGAGTTTAGGGTTCCAAGCTGTGAGTTGATTTTATCCTGGGACCCAGCAGCTGACGGATCCTGTAAGACCTCTCCCAACTCTTTGAGAATATCTCTCTGAAGGCAGGTGAAGTGACACAAGTAATTCAGCGACCGCATGGCAAAGGTCGCTGAAGAAAACATCCGCTTATCGTACCTATCCATGGTCCTAGAATCCTTATTAGGATGGATAGGTACTGAAGGATCAGCTAGTTCCTTCTTGGTGGCTGCAGCCACCACCATGGCATCTGCCGGTACACCTTTTGTTAAGAATTGTTTGTCAACTAGTGCTGTGATGAATTTAGATGGCCTCCGAGGGGTGGGTTCCACCGAATCCGGGGCCGACCATGCCTTCCGAGCCACTACTTCCATAAGGGGGTCGAAAGGCAGAGAAACCCAGGAGGTGGAGGGCCGAGAACCAAACGCCTCCAGTTACACCGACTCATCCTCAGAAGGATTAAGGGAAGACCAGTTTCCCCTCTGCTTTAGGATTTCTAGGATGTCTGAGTAAGAGACATCCTCAGAGGGGGACTTTGGGGATCCCTCCGACTCATCCAAGTTGGTGTCAGATGTAATGGACTCAGGGGAGTCCTTTCCCCTCTGCTTTAGGATTTCTAGGATGTCTGAGTAAGAGACATCCTCAGAGGGGGACTTTGGGGATCCCTCCGACTCATCCAAGTTGGTGTCAGATGTAATGGACTCAGGGGAGTCCTTTCCCCTCTGCTTTAGGATTTCTAGGATGTCTGAGTAAGAGACATCCTCAGAGGGGGACTTTGGGGATCCCTCCGACTCATCCAAGTTGGTGTCAGATGTAATGGACTCAGGGGAGTCCACATGCTTCCTTTTACATGTCCTCTTACGCGGAGGCTCCGCTGACAGGTCAAGAGAAGCCTCGGAAGAGGAAGATATTCCCAGTGGGGAAACCTGAAGCATTGGATCTCTGGGTCCGGGAGCAAGAGAGTGGGAAGAGACATCAGCAGGCACTGTAGTGAGAGGAGCTGATGGAGCTGACCGTTGACTATGCCCTGGGGCTAGTACACTCCTCATCACCTCGAAGGCTCCCCTATCAGAAAGGCCAGAGGGCTCCCGCTCTGAAGAGGTGGGAACCCCTGGCCGCACCAACAGGGAAGGCTCCAAGGCTGATGGGGCCGAGCTCACCAGCGCCGATGCTCTGAGAGGGAGAATGGGGTCAGACAATGGTCCAATGCTACTCGCCCGCTCGGAGCCGACGAGAGAGACCAGGCGCCCGGATCCCTCCAATGAAGGCATCAAGGAGGAGATCGGAGCAGAAGACGAAGGAGCCGAAGGGGGAGGTATCGGCGCCAACGCCACAACAGTCATGGCTCCGAGGAGCTCCGGCTCCGAACTCTGAGGAAGAGTTGAAGGAGGAAAAATAGGTGGAGTCGTAATAGCTACTGTCTGATGAGACGGGCTACAGATCATTTGGGCCAATGCCTGAGACTTTAACAGCCTACTTACCACTCTCTCAAGGTCGTGGTCTGAAACCCTGGATGACCGAGAAAATCGGGTCCGATGGCTCTGCTCCGAGAGCAGGGGGAATCTCGGAGCCGAATGGATGGACTCCAACAAAGGGGATCTTGACCTCTTCTTAGATATGGATGGAGCCAAAGGAGCCGAAGACACGTCGGCTCCAGCCGGAGCCGACCGTGAATGCATGGACTCAGAGGTATCGGCACCGAGTGGGGCCGAGACAGGAATCTGTGACTTAGAGGGATCGGCTCCAGCCGGAGCCGATCTAGGCACAAACAAAGAGCCAGCAGCCAAAGGCTTAGTACTCGGAGCAGACTGCATTGGGGAGGCCTTCGAAACCAGCAAAACAGACTTAGTCGGGGAGCCCTCGGGCTTTAACAAGCCCCTCAATATTAATTTGTTCCTGTGCTCCTGCAGGACTCTTGGACTGAACGCATGACACACAGAACAAGAGTTCTGCAGGTGCAGGGGTCCCAGGCAGTAAACACAAGAAGTGTAACCGTCTGTCAGAGACATTTTCTGACAGCACGAGTCACACTTCTTAAAGCCTGAGACCTTAGTTTCCTTTGGTTCCTTCGACATAACAGTGTTGAGGGAGCACAAAAGGAAAAAGTAACACACAACACTCAAAAAACAATAAAAATATTAAGTGGGATACTGACACACCCAAACACTCCACAGGATCCCTAAGAATAATTAGGAAAGGGGCAGGCTTAAGGCCTAACCTAAGAGTGGAGGGGGGAATATAAGGGGAAAAAAAAGGAAGGTATTAACAGGAATAGGATTAAAAGTAGTCGTTAACTACTAAAAAACAACTGGTGAAAAACTAACCAAAAAGGGTGACTGAAAACTAAGTATTCAAAAGACTTACCAGGAGCCGGTAAAAATACGCACCTCGCAAGCGAAAGTGGCAAACGAGATCTGGGGAGTTATCGCCTAGCATCATGGGATATAGGGTTGCCTCGAGCCGGTAAAATAAGCTCTCGAGCTTTAGTAAGTGGCCGAGTCGGAGCCGAGGATCGGCTCCGAACCCATCCAGCAAGAATGAAGGCGACATTGACAACCAAACATTGGTTGTTTTAGAAAATACCCTGAAATCAAAAGTTGAATTTTTTAAGGGTAATTGTTAAACTCTAGGTGTTATTTACCTCGCATTATGTAAGGGGTGTCCAGCATATTATGTTGGCAAAACCGGAAGGCAATTACAAAACAGGATATATAAACACACATATCAGATATCCACAAGGAATAAGAACAATGCACTGTATAGGCATTCTTTAGTTTGGGGAAATTTCAGGGGTTCCATTTTGGCATTTTAGAAAAAGTGTTAGTTAATCCTAGATTACAGAAATCTAATTGAAGAAAAAGAAGTAAAGTGGCAAATTAAGCTGCAGGCAGGGCAGGGTTGTGGGTTAAATGAAGTTATTTCTGTAAAACCCCTGTTAATTAAGAAAGCTAGGGACAAAAGGTTATGTTAGAATTTTTATTAAGTAGGCGAGATTATTTTAAATGTATTAAACATGGTACACATGTTTATAACTGTTTTTAAGTATGTATGTTTTAAACATTGTGATGATGTCTTTAAATGTATTCATGTGGTTGTGATGTCACTAACACATTGGGCTATATATGTAGGATTTTATAGAAGGCATGTATTCTGATAAAGTCCCCATTTAGAGGGGATGAAAGCGCTTAAATACTTTTTAACATTTTTATGTTCTAATAAAACGTTTGATACTTGTGGAGTGTTGTGGTGAGTTCTGGTTGCAACATAGTGATTTTACTATTTTTACTTTGTTTTGGTAATCACTGGAATTGTACTTCTAAAGTATGCAATTATGAGACAGTGAACTGTTGTGATTTAAGATCATGCCACACAACTACTGCTGAAAATCTTTATTGGGGATCTACACCACACTTTGTATGTCTGGGATGTACAATCCACCATACTTAAGGTAACATTTTATTAACTTGAGGATTAGCCTATTCTTTAAGCCTTCTTGAAATAATTCCACTGTACTATGTTCTACTTGATCTGTATTTAAACTAACCTTCTATAAAAGATCATCTTTTACCTGAGACTGGAAATATCAGGGGAGGTGTGTGTTTGGGTCATACAATAACCATTTAGTGATTCCTTCCACAGCTGGAAATTTGTGGCATTTTGAAGTTCCTGAAATAATTTTTCTTTTACCTTTGCTAGCCACCTCATCACAAACAGTACCAGACAACATACTTTTGGCAAAAATGGGTAATTGTGGCGAGTCTGGGGAAGGGTGTGAATTGGGTGGGGCAAAAATCTCTGTGGAGTCATAGCTGTTCCTTTGAAGGGAACTGAAACGTAATACTTACATAGAGGATAATGAACATCAAACAGTGCTATGGCTGTCTGAAGCAAAAGTTCTGGATGTAAGGCTTTAGAATGCCTTAACGTAGGTTAGTAAGGAACTGCTATTCAGGTTAGTTCAAATGATCTCATTTTCAAGGACTCACCGACTGTTATGCTATATGATGGCAGTAAGTTCCCTGCTATATCTACCTAGTTACAGGCATTAGAACATGTTTTTCACACATCACATGTACAAAGGACAGCCAGCTCAGTGTGAATGAAATGATTTTGGAGGTAAATACCTACCATAAAAAGACCCATTAAAAAAAGGTGGAAGTGTGTAGAACATACAAGCCTAATTTTAGGCACACATGTATTTGAGGGTGGAGTCCTCTTGTCCAGACAAGGGAAGAGAATATTTCCTGCGGGTATATTGCAATATTTGACTAACAAATTTCTGAACAGGCAAAAATTCTGTGTTAACAGTTCACAGATAGCAAATTATGATTTATCTGTGCTGATTATTAACACTAGGGACATTAGTATTTTATTAGAAAATTTGTTACATTTGCAAAAGACATGGTTATTGAACTAAACTACAGTTCTGTCACAGTATAAATGTTTCAAGTATAACAGACATTTTAACAAAAAATCAGGTGGAGGGGTTATGGTACATATTAAAAATTATGAGCCCTGTGATTATCCCTGGGATTCATGAAGCTTGCGCCAGGTGCAGGCGTAGCGTTGGCATTCCAACACCAGATATGGCCAGCGAGCGATCCAGGTACGAGCTGTTCATAGGTTGGTACTAGGCTATCAGCCCTAGGGCCTATACAAGCCTAGCCATAACAATTCTCTGGCTATTTCTTCCCATACTATTTACTTTCCTGGATCCCTGTCTAGCAGGATGACTGACGTGATCCCAGGGTGAATTTCCTTTCTCCCATCCAATTGTCAAGATTCCTTTTGAAGAGGTCCAAAGAGGCACTCTGCTTGACATGTATGGGCAATCTATTCCAGAGTCTGGAGAGTCTCTGGGTCAGGAACCTATCCCTCCAGCATGTTTTGCTTAATGTGATGACAAGGTTTAGATCCCTGGAGCATGTGGCTCTGAGGGATTGGGATTTCTTTAAGTGTAGCATGTCCAACAGCTCTGGGTTTGACATGGCCTTGTATGTTAAGCAGAGATCGCCTCTGAGTAGACGATATGCAACAGAGTATAGCTGGAGGTTTTTAAGGCGGTCAGCGTAGGGCATCTGCTTTAGGCCTGTGATTCTTTTTGTGAGGTATTTCTGCGGCCTTTCCAGTTGTTGCAGATGTCTTGAGAGGTACATACCAAATGGGGCGTTGTATTCTATAATGGGTCTAATGAGGGATGCGTACAGTGGGACAATGACCTCCTTTTTCCTGGATGAAAAGCCCTTAATGATGAGGTGTGCCACATAGGGACACAGGTGGACAGTGGTCTCACCTTTGATAACCACATCGCCACAACAGTCAGGAAATCCTTCTAAGTCTCTTATCACACTTTCGGTATTTAGTGTATTGCCACCTATATGGTAATCACGGGTACTTGTTTTTTTTCCCCAAAGGGGATAACTATACATTTCTTGGCATTGAGCTTGAGCCCATGGCTCTGGCACCAAGCATCTGTTTCTGCAAGGCCCTTTTGTAGAGTATCCACATCATTTGGGGATTCAATAATGGCTCCCAGTTTGGCTAACAAAGTTTGCAGATGACTGCAGAGTCCCTTAGTGTTGGCCTGTACTTCATAGAAGTAGATGCCAAACAAGAGCGGTCAAGGACTGAACCCTGAGGTACTCCAAATCCAGCTCCAGACAAGTGACAAGTGGAGTCGGCTACTTTTACAGTGTGAGTTCTATCAGTAAGCCAGTTAGCAACCCATTGGGTGACGTAGGGATTAATGCCCAGCTTAATAAGTTTATCAATGATTCTAGAGTGGGGGATGGTGTCAAAGGCCTTGGCAAGGTCTAGATGGGCTGTGTGGACCACCTTACCCTTGTCCATGGCTCTGGAGACTGATTCGAAGCAGTCAATCAGGTTCAGGAGACAAGATTGGCCCTTCACGAACCCAAACTGGGTGGGGTCCAGTGTTTGAAGGTTGCCAATGTCTTTGTTTATAAGTTCCATTATAATACGCTCCATGGCCTTGCAGATAAGGCTCATCAGACTGATGGGATGGTAGTTTCCGAGATCCAAGGTGGATCCCCCCTTGTGGAGTGGGATAACTGTAGCTGTGCGCCACTCATTGGGCACAAAACCTGAGGTGAGGCTATGATTAAACATGACACTTAGGTGAGGTGCCAGTTCATATTTTAGTTCATGTAGTACACAGCCTGGGATGTCATCTGGTCCCATGGATGCTGTATTCTTAGCTTTGGGGAGTGCGTTTTTTACCTGTGTGGCCATTATTACCGGAATTGGGCAATCTTCCGGTATTGAGATGGGCCATTTAGGGGGTGAGAGGGGGGGTGAAGTTGGCACTGAATCGATCTGTCAGGATATTGGCAATATCATTGGGATCAGTATACTTAATGCCATTCTGTTTTAGCTCAGAGCAGATCTGAGCATTGCCATTTAGATTCTTGACATAGTTATAGAATGCCTTGTGGTTGTCTTTGGAATCTTTGGCAATTTTATTTTCGTAACTAGCTTTGGAGGATTTTATGAGGGATCTCAGTTTCTTACTGAGGCTGGTAAGGGAGTTTCCATGTGCACTACCTGCGTACACTATGCCAGCAGAGCTCCCGGCACCTGTATGCTAATTACCCCATTTGCAGCAGTGTAGCATGCAAATGATGGTATTTAGGGATCCAGGAAGTGGTGCAGGCATAGTGTAAGCATGCAGAAATGTAAAAAAAAAAAAACGGTTTACATTTTTGCAAACATAAAATTGGAGCCATTACAGCTGGCCAAACACATTTATTATATTGTTAATATATGCCAATGGCTAAATATATAGCCATCGGCATAAAAAATGTACAAAATATAAAAATAACATTTAATTTTTTTTCGCACTATTGTGAAGATTAAGCGTAGGGCAGCAGTGCGCAAACGGGATCGCAAGGAAAATAGAAAAATATAGAATAAAACTGCAATTTTACACATATCATGATTTCCCCATAATAGTCAATGACAGGCATGTTACACCACACCATGATGCAAGGGTTGCTAAGGGGCTGTGTCAGTGTTATGCGCGGCATCTAGGAATTAGTAGGCAATCTCATGCAAATGAGAGGCGTTATAGTGAATCACAGATTCCCCGCCGGTGTAAGGATGCCCCTCACAGCGTAGCATTATACCACCGAGGTGTGCCCATGAGATAAAGATGACATCAAGAGAGGGGTGTGTCACCTTTGCTGTAAGCACATTGGAGCAGTGCTAACCCGGTTTGCCCGTAGCTAAGCAAAGCTGCAGGAAAGGGGTGTGTTGAACTGGCTTTAGTTTTGCTTAGCTGAGAGCACACAAGGTAACCGAGTATGCACGTGAACAGAGATTAAAACATGCTTAAACTTGGTAAACATGTTTCTGCGGCGCGCACTGTAGCTGAAACAGGAAGGATATAGGAAAAAAATAAGGAAATGCTGCAGCGGGGAAATTGGAGTACAAATGATTAATTAACACATAGGAACCTACAGTGGGCCATTGACAACAGCTAACAAGGCTGCAAGCAGCTACCTGCAGAACAGGAAAGGGGAGGGACTGTACTGCAAAGAAAACAGTAAAGTGTCACAGCAGAACAAAGCAGAAATGCATTATATCAGCTACAAAACACATTTTGCAACACTTGACTGGGTAGGGAAAGTACAAAACAAGAAAGCTGGTAGGTGGATGCATGCCTGACAATGGGAGGGGATCCAGGTTTAAAAATGAATTAAAGGGCAACAGATTAATCAAGGCAGGCAAGCATAACTCCACACTACAGGCCCCACACTTGCAGTACTCACTGTAAAACCCATAATTAAGATACCCTGCAGCTGGAATTGTTCATACACAGCCAATGACATAAGCAGCATCCATAGCACAATAGTATAAAGTGTGAAAGCACCTCACACAGACTTGTGTATTCCCATACACTCTTCTCCTCCTCTGGTGCCTGAGGTGGTTGTCAGCATCATCCTCCACACCACCTTCAGTCTCCAACACATGCTGGTGGATCAAAGCTATGGCAGCCCCTAACATGTACATATTAAACGTTCCCAGCATGTATACACCAATGGTGCAGAGTGTTCAGACTCAGGGTAACCTACCAGAGGCTACATGATCTGGAGATAGTACAGCATTACAAGGTGGATAGGGACACCCTACAGCAACTTATGGAGCTGTGCCGGCCATGCCTCAGAGCCAGAACAAACAGAGGTGAACCCATCCCAGTGGATATGAAGGTATGTGTAAGCCTGAGAATACTAGCCACAGGTACCTTTCAAAGGCCAACTGGGGATATCATGGGGATCTCACAGGCATCAGCATCCAGGGTACTTCACCAGTTCCTGGATGCCATGTTACCACATGCCAATGAGCACATATACTTCCCCTGAACGCAGGAGGAGTTGGCCAGCAATATGCGTCTCTTCCACCGTGTGGCAGAATACCCGGAGGTACTGGGTGCAGTAGATTGCATGCACATACACATCAAGTCATCACCTGGTGAGCAGGGTAGGCGCTACATAAACTGCCAGGTCATGTGCAATGCCCAGGGCATTATCATGGATGTGTGTGCTGGCAGCCCTGGAAGCTATCATGACTCCCACATCTGGCATGCCTCACAGCTGTATCAGGTATTTGCCAGGGGGGACATCCCATATGGCCACCTGGTGGGGGATGCTGGCTATGCAGTGGAACCGTGGACGATGGCTCCCATCAGAAATGCGCACATACCCATGCAAGAATGCCATAATGAGGCACATGCACAAACCAGAATCATCATAGAGCGTGTGTTTGGGATGCTGAAATCACGGTTCCATTGCTTGGACACATCTGGTGGGGCCTTGCAGTACTCTCCAGGCATGTGTGCCCACATCTTCATAGTATGTGCCATGCTACACAATATGATCCTGCGGAAACAGCTGCAGCAAGGACAGAATAGTGAAGGCCCTCACAGCCCACCAGCATTGCCAAGGGCCCCACATGCACAGAGGTACTCAGACCATGAACATCCTGAGCCAGCCCCAGTAGGCAGACGGAGGCGTGCCCAGTATGCCCATGCCTTGGCAAAGAGGGAACATATAGCACACACACTGACAGTGAAGGCACCTAGGGACTGACACCTTTCTCCACCTGCACATACAGTAAAAATGGATGGCACACACACAAGACTACCTGTAAATTGTCATGTATAGGCAGTCACCTTGTGCCTATAGCAGTTGTGTGTGCAATAGTTGAGGGCTGCCTATGTTGGATGCACACAGCTTAATTTACTGTTCAGGTGTTGACTTTACTATCAGCATGTGCTGATACTGTATGTATAGGTTCATAGGTAGTTACTTGGCTAACTGTCCGAGGGCATTCAAAGGCCTAGCCAAAATGTGTCAGCTTTTTCCACCCCATTGATTAATTAACTGTCCATCTGTGGAGCAGAGCCAATGGCAGGATACCTGGGGTGTATCTACTGCTCCCCATCCACTCTTCAAGGTTTCTTTTGAAGAGTGTTAGTGAGGGGCTCTGTATAATGTAATTAGGGATGTTGTTCCAAAGCAATGGGAGTTTCTGTGACAGGAATCTGTCCCTCCAGTATGTTCTAGTTATTGTTGTGGCAAGGTTTAGCTCACTACAGTGTGTGGCTCACTGTGACATGGATTCCCATAGGTGGAGCATATCCATTAAGCATGAGTTGGACAAGGCTTTGTAGGCCAGCAGAGATCATCTCTGAGTAAACGAGATCCCACTGAGTAAAGCAGGAGTTTATTCAGTCTGGCTGCATAGGGCATATGTTTGAGGCCAGTAATCCTCTTGGTGAGGTGCGTTCATGGTCCTTCCAGCTGTTGGTAGTGTCTTCTGAGGTACATCCCAAATGAGTTGTTATAGTGCCCCTTTACTCGTCACTCATCAGTCCCATCATAGAGTATAACCTCAATATGTCTAGATGCAAACCCTTTAGTAATCAGATGGCCTACATAGAAGGATGTCCTAACTACTTTGGAGATATGATTGTCAAAGGAGAGATCACTATCTACCTTAGTCCCCAGATCCCCTTTTACCTTGTCTGTATTAAGATGGCTGCCACTTATGTGTCAATATGTGGGTGTTTAGTTTTTCCCAAATGGAATGACTATGCAGTTTGTAGCACTTAGCTTGAGGCCATGATTTTGACACCCTGTGTCGGTCTCTGTGAGGCCCTTTGAAGGATGTCTGTGTCAGCTGGACTGTCAATTATGGCTCCCAGTTTGCAGTCATTGCCAAACATGGTCTGCCGTAGTCCACCTGTGTTTGCATGTACCTCTGAGAAGTATATGCCAAGCAGTAGGGGTCCCAGGACTGAGTCCTGTAGGACACCAGTTGTGACTGGTTAAGAGTTGGACCTGGAGGCTGCTAGTCTTACCATGTGGGTTCTGTGTGTAAGCCTGTTGGCAATCCATCCTGTGATGTATGGGTTTATGTACAGGCTAGTGATTTTATCAATAATACCCAAGTGGGGAATGGTGTCAAAAGCCTTGGCGAGGTCCAGGTAGTATGTGTGAACCACCTCTCCCCTCATCTAATGCCTTGGTGACTGTCTGTAAGATATCAAACAGGTTCAGTAGGCATGATCTGCACTCAGTCAAGCTGACCTGGGTTGGGTCAAGTGCTCGGAGGTTACCAATGTCTTTGTTGATGAGTGCCATGATGATGCACTCCATAGCTTTGCAGACCAGGCTGGTCAGGCTTATGGGGTGGTAGTTACCATGGTCAGTTGTGTTTCCACCTTGGTGGAGTGGAATAAATGTTGCTATGCCCCATTGTTTGGGCACGTAGCCTGTGTAGAGGCTGAGATTGAAAAGCTTTATTAGGCGGGGGGTTAGTTCAGCTTGTAGTGTTTGCAAGATGCAGTATGGGACACCATCTGCCTCCACTGATGCTGTGTTTTGCCATTTGAGAGGGCTATTTCCACCTGTGTGTGTCTGATGTCTGGGATACTGTACTTTTCGGGTATTGTTGTGGGCTCTTTAGGGGGTGAAATTTGCAGTGAATGTATCTGCAAGGATGTTGGCGATATCAGTAGGTTCAGTATATTTTGTGCTATATTGCACCGGCACAGCACAAATCTGTGTGTCACCAGATAGATCCTTGCCATAGCCAAGGAAGGCTTTGTGGTTATCTTTCGAATCCTTGCCTATTTTCCTGTTGAAGTTAGCCTTGGATGATTTCATGAGGGACCTAAGTTTCTTACTAATACTAGTCACGGATGTCTGTCCTTCGGATTTGCTGTTTTTCTGGACTACTGTCCTACTTCTGTTTTATAGCCTGTTTATTGCAGGGGTCCACTAGACTGGTGTCCTTGTCTTGGAGGAGTGAGTCTTGGTTTACCAGTGATGGCACAATTCATACATCCTTGTAGGTGCTTATAGAGTGCATTTGTAAATCTTTCTGTATATTGAGCAGTGTTTTCCCTTAGTGTGGGTGCTGTGAAACCTCCCACCTCTGTCTTTAGTAGTGTGAAGTTAGCTGTAGGAAAGGTTTTCACTGTGGTTTCCTTGGGTGGGGGAGATGGTTAGGTGTGAAAATCATCAGTGAATAGTTCATGGTCAGATCTAACCAGTGACCGGTTTACCTCTGCTGTGGTGCACCTGTCGCCCATGTTGGTGATTACCACTTCTATGTTTCCACCTCTGGTTGGGGAGTTTACTATCTGATACAGGGCATTTGAGGTGATAAATCCCAGGAAGAGCTGGGCCTGGAAGTGAGTACTCGATTAAGTTTTCCAGTTAATGGTAGGGTAGTTGAAATTGACCAATAACCAGTGTGTTTGGTAGGACTGTCATGTTTTCCACTGTCTCCAGGTAAGTGGAGTGGTGGTCCTGGGTCATTGAGGGTGATCTGTAGCAGGCCACAGTTTGTATTGCAGTTGTGGCTGATGTTAGCTGCACATGGATGATCTCAGAGGTATCATGCTGCCCCCACTAACCTGGAGGTGTAGATATCCCTGATGAATATGGATACATCCCCTCCATGTCTGTGTCAGTCCATGTTCTGTGGCCGACATGTGTGGTATGGATTGTAGTCCGGTAGTGCTTGTGTGCTCTCAGTAGCCTTAAAACAGGTTTCAGTTACTGCACAGATGTTGACGTTGTCCATACTGAGGAGTGCTGTGAGTGCGTGCATTTTGTGATTACAACTCCTGGCACTGAGTAGCATAACCCTCATTGATTTTTCTATTGTGCTGTTTACTGAGGTGGGATTCACCTTGGTGCCCCCATGATGCCTTTTTTAGGCAAGGCTCAAAGAGCCTTGGCCAGTATTCGAAAGGCTAAGGCTGACACATGCAAGCCAGTATGGTATTGTTGCATGCATGTTTCCCATCTTTCCTGTAGGTAACCTACTGGTAAGCAATAAAAAGCCTTAAACTGATACAAGTCTTCTAGCTTCTGAGATAGGCTTTTAGAGTGATTAAGTATCAGTGTGCTGTATGTTTTTGCTGTAGTTAACTGTTTTCTGACTACATGGTGATTTTTCACTGTATATTGTGACCTGAAAGCTCTGTTTAATCACATATTATGTCTGTGATGGCCTGCACTTTAGAGGTTCACAGATAGGTAGTAGGCTATCTGCCCAAGGGCATTTAGAAGCATAGCTAGTGTGTTGGCTTTCTTTGCACCATTGATGAAGTAACTGAGCCTCTGTCAAGCATAGCCAATAAAGTTATTCCAGGCAGAGTTGCTGGAAGCTGTTGAAGACTGAATGGTGTTAGTTATCTAAAAAGGGCATGTTAACATGAAAATCCAAGTGCCCCATCACCCTCCGCCACCCCAATTTCCACAACAGGTCTTGCAGCTATAAAACTGGAGGGCCCCCTCCCCCTGGCTGTATGGTTCTGGACACATGATCCCAGGGGTGTATATTCTGTTACCCATTTACACTTCAAGGTTTCTCTTGAAGTGTGTCAATGAGGGGCTATGCCTAATGTAGTTAGGAATTTAATTTACGGTCTCATTTCATTTGTTATGTTTTCATTTCAAGAGTAAGTGAAGCTAGTGGTTTTGGACGCCCTTTGCTTAGCCTAGCTTACACATAGAAATCATCTAAATAGGAAATAGGCAGAAGCAATGTTAATGTCAATAGTGTAATGGTTATAGCATTTGCATAGTATTTGTGCATTCGTGGTTCAAATCTCAATAAAGTCAGAGATGTTTTTCATGTTAAAAAGTATACCTTAAGCACAGCTTGCATATTTAGATAGTGATCTTCAGTATAATAAACATTTGAAACACTCATATAAACCCATGTGTGCCGGAGAGTAAAGTCAACAGAGATTGTAATGTTATGTAAGCACATAGTGAGATGCTACTACACTGAAAAATATATATCCTGAGTAGTTAGCAGATGTGACCGTGTTTGCGAGCACAGGTTATACATTTTTAAATTTCATTTAACTGTGTTTAACTGCTGCCTTAATGTCGCACAAACTTTTAAACATGCTTACAACAGCTTAAATAACCTTATTCTAGAGGAAAAAACATTTTTAAAGCATTGCAGGTACTGAACCCTAGACCATGCACACCATAGTCATGGGATTTATCACTAAGCCATCTGAGCTGTATACATGTTTCATGGTTTTAGACTACACCTTTTACTATAGGCATTCCACAGTACTGACCACAAATGGGACAGTCACTTTGTATACATTACAGTGCATTGTAATGTACTGTAGTTTGTATACATTACAGTGCATTGTAATGTACTGTAGTTTGTGAATCAATATATACAAGTCTACATATGTATAACTGTTAAAAATTAATACTAAATATATATATATATATATATATATATATATATATATATATATGCATGTTAATGTGTGTGTGTATGTATATATATATATATATATAATATATACAGTTACATCTATAGCCATATATATAAACATCTATGAACACACTTCCTGACACAGAAGCAATCCAAAGGAATTGAAGTGTACACAAAACACATGTAGCTCTGGTATTATAACTATTAATAGTATCTTAATTCACCATAGAAGGGATGCTTGTTGTGTATGTGGAGTTTGGGGTGGGGGAGGAATGATGGGTAATGAAATTATGCATCAAGGAGAGCCTGGGTTGGATGTTCAATAAGTGAATTGGAGGTGTATACATGGAGTATGGAGACAATAAAAAAAGGACACAAAACAAGAACCATTCTTATAGATAATACACCCTGTCATGTCACATTGCAACACCTAATTCCACAAACATATAAACATTAACATGTATCATACATATGTACACCGACTGACTGTCACATTTGTTTTCAGTACTGAGGAATGCCCATAGTAAAATGTATATTCTAAAAACCATAACATTTGCACATATCTCAGATTCCTTAGTGGTAAAGTCAGTGACTATGGTGCTCATGGTCCCGGGTTCAATACCTGCAAGGGCTGTTAATTTATTCTGAGGGCCAGAATAAGGGCTGTTGGACGCAGGTTGATTAAGGCAGTTGTAAGTGGTTTTGTGTGGGTTTGCGTGACGGTAAGTGGAGGTTAAACGGATAAGCACTCCACAGATGTAACCTTTGCTTACCGTTGTGCAGACCACGGGCAAACTTGCTTACAATTGCTTAAATGTGCGTTAATCACACTATCCCTATCAGTGCCTGCTCTGAGAGGTAAAATAATAACCACTTCCAGGATTAGAACCCGCAACCATGTACACCATCCTCAGAGTAACCTACCACTAAGCTACCTGAGATGTACCTATGCTAGTTGTGTATTCCGACAGGTTAAAACACAAATGGGAGGATTGTGTGGAAATAGATCAAACCGCACTGCCATGTACCCAATGAAAGGTGTATGCTATATAGATATATATTATATATACAGATGTACATATATATATATATATATATATATATATATATATATAAAGAGAGAGATAGATATATAGAGATATACATATATGTAGATATATTGATAGATTAAAAACATCTATGGAGGTGCATATAAACGTATGCAATTATATATATATGTATGTATATATATATATATATATATATATATATATATATACATACATACATACGTGTATACAGCATCTGAAGTGTTCAAATCAGAGTATAACATAGACTATAGCAATCGCACATTCTGCCACCCCCAAACAATATGAACATACCATATGAAGAGTATATGCCAATACACTATTACAAATATGTTCTATGGACACGAGCCAAATAGGGTTAGTCACCAACACAACTACAATGACTGCAAATATCCATGACAGAAATACACAGACATCTTTCATTTAGCAAAACTTTATTACATTCCAATGTATTGCCGAAGGGATTCAAGGACTAACATTACCTGCATGCTATACAGGAAGCATTTAACACTGCCTTAATGAATCAGCCTGCAATCACCATAGTATTAGTCCACTAAGGGATAGGTGTTCACATAGGGAAAGAACCCCCACACACATATAGAATATGTATAAAAGCAGTTCCTACACAACTGCATCTGCTATGTACACCCACCATCTCCCCCACACCTAAACTGATTACAACAATACATACTGTCATACCATAACCAATTATTCACCCACTGTACGACATCTGCTGAAACCTTGACATACCTGGACAGAGCCACACTAACATGGCCCTATGTGAAATAGTTGCTGTTGTACGATGGAACAGCTGCTGATGTGACAGGGTTTGTCTGAACAAATCCTGTTTCAGAGGGTTGAAAAGTAATTATATCAGGAAGTGTTACCAATTACTGAGTATCATCACAGTATGATACACATTTACACCAAACTAAAGATGTCTGGTGAGCACACTGTAAACCCCCTAACATTATATGCATAGCCATACAGTCTTACGCTGGTCAAGCATCCTGGCCAGACTGAAACATATGCAGAAGTATTAGGTACAGGCACGAGTAGCAATCTTCAGAAATAGCAGTACTCACATTTAGACCAAATCTTCTAGACATTACACAGAATATATTTGTGTTTGTCTCCATACAGCTGTTGCAATAGATTTCAGACAACACTTCCAGGCTGTCTTCCTCACAAGTAAGGCAAAGGGACAACGCCCAAGTAGAGTACTCAGTTATACTCCACTGTTGCCATGGTATTGGCTAATGGAGTAGTTGCACAGCTGATGTGCATGTAATTAACTACTTTGGAACACCAATTGGTGATCAGGATAGCACATGTTAACTGATCTCTAACTATAAAAGGATGGCTTGTCACACATTCAAACCATCTGTATATACCTGCAGAAGAGTACAAAATACCCAACAGAAGATTGAAACACTAACCGAAAAAGATTAAAATACCAGTCAATAACACTTCCAATTACCAAGAAGGTATGTATAACTTTTAGTATGTCTGTGTATGTAGTACCTATTCTGTAATAATTACAATGTAATCAATGCATATAGTGGAAATAGCTATCTTGCAGTGATGTATTGTTGAGCAGTAGTAATGCCTGTAGTATTGTGTGTGTACTGCTGTAGGTCACAAGGCAAACACCTCATACACCACAAGGGATGATATATATGGGCTTGGAATTCACCAATTCTTTTCCAGCCACTGTCAGTGTCAGGGTTGGTCCAACAAGTATGTGCTATAACGGGATAGTATATATTGATATATTGTAACAGTAGACATGTGCATGGGTATATTAGTGAGATAAACATGTCAAAGGTCGGCTTACTTTGCAAATATGATTTGCACTGTGGGATATTGTGCCAATAACTGTGTAGTGTACAGTATTCTAGGCAGATCTGTATTCCATTTTACATAGCATTTGTGTTATGTTATGCAAACATTAGTCATGTCTATTGGCAATTACAATACTCAACAGGATACATATGAATTGTAATCAGACAGTTTAGCAGCATGATAGCAAAGAAAATTGGAAGAGCTAGGTAACTATCCATGCATGTAAGACATGTAATATCCACCTCTCTAGTATTGTTTGCAATCAATAACAGATGTGCATGTGTACATGTTATGCAAATGTGTAGTGACCCTTGTTACAGGGCTGGGCCAAATGGCTATGTGCACACCTACATAGAGTGGATATTGAGAGTAGAGACACACTGGTTGAACTTTCAGGTTTGTGTAGCCTAACCTCTCATTGCCAACCTAACAGCCACTTGCAAATACTGTATGTAAGGTTGTGGATAGTACTGATAATGAAACAAGTTGCATATCATCTTTAACTCCAGTATAACATCTGCAGTAGGAGTGCAAGATGTAGGAGACTGCTGCCCATGTGTAATAGCTGCTTCATAGGTGATAGCTTACACTATCTGATTACATCCTGATCATTTTGATAATGGCAGCAGAGTCTATTGATACTTGCCTCTGTTTGGGGAGTGGGTGTCCGTGCCCAACAGAGCTCATGGTTCTGGTGGATATGTGAGTATATACCCAGAAAAGGATACAGACCTGTTGACACTTGCATCATCTGTAATCAACTATCAGGATGTGATGTGCTCCTCAGATGAGTATTGCTGCTAAAATTAGCTACTATGTTTCTGTAACAGCCAGTGTTGTCATGTCCATAACACAAATATTTACTTGTGAGCATCACCGTCTAAAACATCTTCATAAGCAATAAGTAAACTAAATACAGTACTTGGTACTTGTAGTACTGAATGCTCATACAGGCATGTCCACTAGTCAGCTACTGGTGTTTACTAATGTCAGCTTTGTGTATGTGGCCATCCTGGGGGAATGTAATCTCTATGCCATGTACACTGCCAAACCCACCTAACACCACACCCACATATTGTCTGGGATGCAGCTACAGAGGTAAGCTGGAAGGCAGTCCAGTCTACATCCATGACTGGACTGGACAGTCATGAGGTGTAGGTTAACACATGCATCTTATCACCACACTCAACGCATACCCTTACCAGAACACAGTAAGGACACCCACAAATACCACCAGAAATCACACACATTCACAGAGGCTTCTAAGTATCTGACCAAGCAAGAGACCTCCCAAGCTGGAATAGACAGACAACAAAGTACAAAAACTGCATGACATAGTTTGCCAAATTGTGCCACTCCTCAGAACACATGGCCAGAAACATGCCCAACAGTACTCATTTGTGAATGCAAACTATAGCACTATGTTACACAGCAAGCTATACGAGGGCAAACATACTGTCAGCTTCCTGTCTGTCATGATTAGCCCCATACCCATACACTCGGACCACCTTTTGAACTATACCCATGGCTCTGGCATATTCCATGTTGTTGTGCAGAATCTGTGATGCAGTAGCCTGGACTGCATGGAAACACACATGTAGGAACTGTCAGGTCTTGTAGCCCATGCAGGTATGTCCCAAGGCCTGGGTAGCATTCTGCCATTGGCCAGAATGATACTGCAGTACAGGGACAAAAGGATTTTATTCCACAATTGTCTAATGTACTGGTGTAATTCAAAGGGTATCCAGTATTTCTCTGCCTGGGATAACATGGTTGACAGACCATGATGCTTTGCCAGACAGGGCCTGCACCTGTCACCCCTAGGAATCTGGATACTGGCTACGGCTCATGCTTCCCCTATAGTGCCTTCATCATGCAAGGTCCAAGTGGAAGTCCACTGCTGTAACAGGGACAGCGAAGCAATAAACTGCGGGTCTCGCTACTCAATGATACATTTCAGAAACTCAATATGGACTCATTTACGTCAATCTTTAACATGGAGAACATATATGTGCAGTGACTGAGATATGGTTCAACGCTCCGGAGAGCATCCCTGCATGACCATGTTATAACACATACCTCACCTCTTGGCCATTATCCTTTATTGGAACACATGGGCCACAGGTGTGTCCATATTCCTGAAGGATATGTACACCCCCCACACTAGTTGCACTTGCATAACTTCAGATGCATTATGCTGAGCAACTACCTTTGTGTCAAAGTGGAATCCAAATTGCACCTTGCGACAGATCACCCACTATGCCTCAGAATTCCCAACTGTCATATTGTGCTGTAATGGTAAATATTAGGTTTGAGACAGAAAGCCATAATAATGGCTATGCTCAACTATCCCATTATGAACTGGGAAGACTCCTCATGTACCAACACCTGTGCTCAATGAATGTTGGATTTCATTAACCCCAATGACTTGGATCACCATAGTCACACAAACAGGGATAACAGTATGCTACTCATAGTCAGTCTCCAAAGCCAATGTTATGCTTCTTAAGAGTGAATCGGTGACTGTCAAGGCACCCATGCAGATGGATAATGCATGTGCAAATGCTGAACCTACACAAATGCACTTTAAGCACTCACATAAGTGCAGTGATTGTGCTACTGAAGCAGAACCAAGATTCAACCAAACACAAACAGGAAGGCAAACTGGTGGTACCCTGCCTTAAACTGTACCACAGAAGGTAGAAACTGTTGCAAGAGTGAACACACATGAGTGAAGGTGATCCCTGGTCAGCCTCAGTAAGATGCAGATACGCCATATAAAACCACACAAAGCTACTGTGGAACTAATCAGCCACATATTATGAGGCAAACCAAAGAGCATTCTATAGCTGTGTCATGACTCGTAATGGCAACAACAAGACCTGCCATGCTTCACAGCACTAAGGCATGAGAAGTACTTCACCTACAGAAATAGCACTTGTTCATCCAGATAGGGTCTTGGATAACCTAAACCCACTCTCACCTCCCCCCAACAGGTACACATATTTATATATTCATGTACACTACAGGGTCCCTGTAATAACAACTATGCAGGTACAAGCTGCACTCTCTAAAGCCATACATACAGCTTGTATGGGACCTGTCAACATCCTAGGGTGTATTTTACACAAATGTCAGAACAATTTGCTCTCCACATACACATAATATTCAATCATAGTTTCATGTCAGGCTGTGTACACATTGTGGGGTGTGATAACTGTTGCTGTGCACTATTCAAAGGGGGAGACACCACTGATAATGGGAAATAGTGCACTACTACCCTGCTGAGTCTGGTCTATAAGGCCATGAACCTTGATCAACTTATTTGATGTAGTCAGTACAGATGTAGATGACAGTAAGGTTGATTCACACAGCATATATTGACCTTGCCAGGTCGTAGGACACCATCACCCATACTGTGTTCTGGCTATACACAATAAACTAGGTGTATATTCCTATGTCACAGGATTGGTTGGCAACTGGCCCACTGGCAGAACCAACACTACAGAAAGGGGTCTGACTAATACACGCACAACAAACCAGTGCCAGCTACATACAGGATTCATTCCTGGTACTCCCCCTCTTTGTTATCTATACCACACAGACTAACACAGAAGGCATCTGCCTATTGAAGTTTGCAAATGACTATGAACTAGGAGCAATAATCGACTCAATGAGTGCTGCAGGCAACATACAGAAGGGCCTTTATGGGTCAGATGTGTGGTGTGTGACGTATTGCATTTTCATCCCCTATGTTAAAAACCCTGTACTCGTGAACTACCACCTAGGCAGCGGTCAACATAATGGAAACTGTGTGTGTATGGGATGCAGGTGGACAGTAGTCTTTCTTTTGATAGTCACTTCACCACACCAGTCAGGTAGTCGTAAGTGGCACCCCTAATCATGACAGGGTGCCAGCCATGAATATAGAGATCATTGTTCAGCCATACACAACTCAAGTGACCCATACTAGATCACATATTTCCTTTAAGGGTTATTGGCCATGTTCAGATGGCCTATACTGGCCTTCCCAAACCTTAGCTCCACTATGTAGCATGATGCCTACCCTGAATAAAGCCATGTGCAGCCCAGAGATGTTAGACATGCTACACTTACACATCCTGATTTCAAATAAACACATACTTCATGGACATCCACCTTTCTAGAACAAGGATCACACCATGCCTGACAGATCTGTGTCCCATACACTTTACATACTCCTGCCATACTATGCATCCCTGTCCAGCAAAGCTGCACATTGCCCCTCTTTGAGGCATGGTGTGATGACCGTATGGCAAATATGTCAGTAACCCTGTGGATCAGTTCTGTGGCACTGCTTGAACTGGCCACTGAAAGTTACCTGTATGTTGGCTACAGCTAGGTAACCTTTCAGCCTAGGCTCATAAATGGCCCAGAGCATATAGCCTACTAGTTCACTATGACCATACATGCTATAGTTGATATTCAACCCTGCAAATATCACCAAGCTAGCCATTGTCCCATGTGTTTCACATGTGCAACACAGGTAATACATGGCAGGATGCTATACTGCTGTACAGTACCATGTAGATGTATATGGCAAAACACATACATGTAAACATTTCCATGAGCAAGCCTGCAAGGTCACAGGTCATGTCCCTTAAGGTTGTGTATGACTATACATGTGACATATACACAGCATTAAGGTCTCTTGCATTAATGTTAACACATCCAGCCATGTGCTGATAGGTAGAGACACCAGTACAGGCACACAGACACGCCCACATCAAGAAAACATCTACATGGAGTATGAGCAAAGTCAACACTTGACACACACATATATGGTGATGACATCAAATCACCAGTAAGTGTCAAACATTTCAGTGGTGTTAGTGTCATGCAGATTTGCAAAGATATGTTTGTAATCATAATAAATGTGATACACATGTATGTGCAGCTGTACTTCTCTGAGAGTTACTGTGACCTGTCTCCATCATTATGTCTTCCAGATATGCCACGTGCCAGGCTGCCACCATACAACCGCATGGAGGATGAGGTCCTCATTCCATACCTCCTTGACAATCATGAAACACTCTTCAGCCATGTGCCACAGGATGCACAGCACCGGGATGCCCAATGGGAGAAACTTCACAGGAGGGTAAATGATGTTGGAAGCCACAATTTCACCTATCAGCAGGTGCGGAGACACTGCACTGACCTCATTAGACAGGCTAAACAGCATGCAATCACCAGGGAACAAGCTGCAACAGATGGGGGGTCCACTCACCCAGCCCCCACTCACACATACTGAGGAGCTACTGGCCATCCTGGGGACACCTGCAGAACTCCATCCACAAGCTTTAGCTGGTATTGTGGAGGTGGGTGTCTCACGGCCACTGAGCCAGGAGTTGCCTGGTAAGTCAATACTGCACATATAACACACCTATATTTAATATAGTTACATGTTACTGTACAATATCTAACGTAACATCATATGCAAGGCATGTATGCACACATGCTACATACTATAGTTTGCTACTCTATGTATGCACAAATGTGCATACTCCATAGTATAATCTATTGTACTGGTTTATGTGCTAACATGCACATTGCACCCTGTAGCTATCACACAAGTGTGGATAATGATCTTATTACGGTGACACTCCTATTTAGGTACCTCTGGCATTTCACAGTGAGAGCAGCCTGTTGCTGGTGAGTGTGTTACTATTTATCAGGCTTGATAACGCACATATCATATTAATTGCATGCTATCTGTCATGTGGCCATTTAACACATGTACACATAATGTATGGTGGTCCTGTTAATATATACAGGTCAGACCTGCAATGCATCACAGTGGCTACCCATGTGGAATAATTGAAGACTATATGAAACATCTACACTAAACCTTGCTAACTGTCATTGTTAGATGTGTGGACAGCTGTAAATACAATGGTGGAGGTGTGGTTTACTGTAGGAGCATGTACTACAGATCAGCATTACACATGTGGGAAATACAAACAGTATTATACAGAGAGCATATGTGTGCACACACACTAAATGTTTTGGAGCTGGAGTATGACCAGCCCACAGGATTCACCCTTGTGGATTATACCCTTGCTATGAATGTCACACAATGTCATGTGCTATCTGACATGTCCATGACATTTTGTGGGCTGACTGCAACACTGGTTAACTATCCTGCAAAACATCTCACATCCCAAACATGCCACCCTTTGTCTGCATAACCCTGTCCTCAGTGGAGCATATGACATCTACGGGTGTATGTCATATGGGACAACAATGACATATGTTTTGTCCAATGGTTGTGATGGGTATCTATTTCATGTTTACACATGGCCATAGAGGATGGCCAGAGACATGAAGCAACACACACAGTAGAAGGGATGTACATGTGTGTACACCCTGTTGCACATTGGCTCGACACAATACAACTATGGCCTTTGTGTAATGGTGATATTGCAGATGTGACGCACTAAACATCATAGAGGCCTGTGCACAGCTTGTGCAGGCATGACATCAAACCACCACATAACATGTCTTGAATATCTTGAGTGTGTCTCGACATGAAAGCTTTCACCTATACAGTATCCAAATACATACATGTGTTGCACAACATACACATACAACCACATCAGGCCGCAGATACAGTACATTCACCTTGCTGGTGCCAGACATCACTGTCATGGCTGCTCCTCGTGTGTGAGGTACACAGATGGCATGTGGGACGTGGAGTACTGCTAAGTTAGCCATGTCCGGGCATAGTTGCCAGGCATCAGCAATATGGTTGCAGATGTGCAGGGGTGTCATCTGTACACCCTTCAGTGACCTGTGTCACACATTCCACATTAGGATTTAGTGTGTATACACCTCAGTGACGTGGGTCAAATTCCACATTAGATATGTATTATATCTGAACACAGTCATGGCTATGAATTGTGTCTGTAACTCACACTGTATAGCAATAGTGAAGCCACATGATGCCCTGCAATGGCTATGCACATCAGCTCAATATGTAGTATGTCACTGTCTGTAGGGCGGACTGACAACATTGTGTCAGTTGAAGGTCCATGTCAGTATAACACATCCCTGCATTGGGACACCATTACCTCACTGTATATTTGAAAGGACACCATTGTGTTAAATGTATGCATGTCATTCAACACTTCAGCAGAAGACATCATACTACATGTGATTGGCAAGGTCATATGCCACACATCAGGCTGGTGTACTGTTAACCTGTGCTGGTCTTCAACACTTCAGCAGAAGACATCATACTACATGTGATTGCAATGGTGCCACAGACCAGCACAGGTTAACAGTACACCAGCCTGATGTGTGGCATATGACCTTGCCAATCACATGTAGTATGATGTCTTCTGCTGAAGTGTTGAAGACCAGCACAGGTTAACAGTACACCAGCCTGATGTGTGGCATATGACCTTGCCAAAGTAGGGACAGCCATGTCAAACGTGTGCACAGCCACATGCACATTGTCTGTAGACTCAACTCAGGGGTAAGTAGAATAATGTTGAACAGACATGCACTGCTTTGGGGGAGATATGCAAGCTAGGGCTCAGACAAACATAGTATTCACTCAACATACCCCTCTGCTCATGTCCTCCTCACACATAGGGGCAGTGGCCAACACAAATCATCAGTGGCAGATGTACACAGGTCAGCGATGGTCTGTTAAAATGTGAGGTATGTTGCACAAAACATGGCAGTGCAGTGCAACGATGCATAGTGCATGCATTGTGTTGCAGGTTTGGGGCATAACCTACTAACACAAATGGTGCAACACAGGGATGTATGCTAACTACTACTATAATTGTGTAAGGTGCATGCCTTCTGCTATAACACATGCATGCTGTTGTATGCAACTCAGGGATGTATGATAACTACCACTGTCTAAGCTGAATGTCTCTGCCATATCACATGCATGTTGCTGGGTGCCATATCATGTGTCTGTCTGTCGCTGTGTGTCTGTACTGTGATGTATAACTTGTAATGTACAGTTCTTGTCTGCCTCTCACAGGTGTTGATATAGGTGTGTTGACCTCCTGTGGTTCACCTGATGTTAGTGTCCCAACAGACTCTAGCAGTGATGATGAAAGTATGATTGAGGCACAGGCAGGGTTGTCAGGCACTGAATCTGTGCCATTGGTTGCCATTCCACCTGAATCCCCCTCATCCTCACACACAGCTCTCATGCCTACACATACCCCATCACCAGTGGCCATAGTGGAAGGACAGTTGGTGGGTGGTAGCATGGAACAGGAATGTGTAGAGACTATGGAAGGTGTGCCTGCACACCATGATCTCAGCCAACTGACTGGTGATGTCCCACACAGGCATGTGCACAGGGCTGCTCGTAGGAGGTCTTCTGGCCAACATATCCCTGCAAGACATATTTATTATTATTATTATTTTACATTTGTTGACCGGGCTAGTCTAGCTGGATACATTTCCATTTTCAGTAGAGGCCCGGGGAGAAAAGCTCCACATAAATTTGATCAAAAAACGTTACAATAGACAAGCAAATGGACAAATCATCATAGATGAAAAGACAAATAAAAAATATAGTACCCAATAACAGATATATACAAAAAGAGGATCACATTTCTAAAAATAACATTAATTAGCTGAAATAACATCAAGAGCAAGTCACAAAACAGAGAGCAAAATTGATTAATAATATTATATAGAACTAATCTTAGTAACAGCAGGAGAAAGAGAAGCACTAAACTAGGAGAGGAGGAAGGGAAGCAGTATAAGAAAAGAGAAGGGGAAGTTGAGAGAGATTAGCATAGAGGAAAGAAGAAACAAAATACTCTAAAAGGAGGTAGACTGCACTTTCCTACTACTTTCCCTCTCTCTTTACTGTATCTGCTTCAGAGTAGTAGGAAAGCGCAGAGGAGGTAAAGGATCAGTCAGGTTTTGAACAGGAACAGAGCCAGTGGCTTTGGAAGTAGTCTTTGATTTTGTGTTTAAAGAGAGGCAGAGATGTGGTAAGTGTTATGTCGCTAGGAAGCAGATTCCAGTTCTTTCCTACAGTATTATTGAAAAGAGAGTCACCGGCAGAATTATAAGTCTTTGTTATAGTAGCCATAAGTTTACTGGATGAGCGAAGGGAGTTTAGGTTGTTATAGGGGATTAGAAGTTTAGAAAGAATAGGGGTTTTGTTTGGTTGGTATAAGATTTTATGGGCAATAGTGAGTTGAGGGATTAACAGAAGGTTTTGTAGTTCAAGCCAGCCTAGAAGTTTCAGGTTAATACAGTGATGAGTTCTAAAAGGGTTACTAGTGGCAAAACGGGCAATGTTGTTGTAGCAAGTAGCCAGTTTGTTAAGGTTGGCTTTCTTAAGGTTAGTAAAAATTGGTGAGGCATAAAGAAGAGTAGACAAAAGATGAGAGTGGGCAATCTTGGCTCTGGATGATGATGTTAGGAAAGGTTTAATTCTATATAGGCTTCCTATTTTTCTATTGACTGTTTTAATGGTGTTGTTGATATGCTGGTCAAAGGAGAGGTTGTTATCAATTGTTATTCGTAATAATTTTGTTGTTGGATCAGGAGCAATGAGAGTGGCATTATTTGAGGAGATGGTGAAGTCCAAGGGGGTGGACCTAGTGCTAGGAGAGAGAAGGAGAAGTTTAGTTTTTTTGGCATTGAGGAGGAGGTTGCATCTGGTGAACCAAGTTTCTACAGTGTTGAAGACATTTTGAGTAATAGATGAGAGTTCATTAGGAGATGAAGCAGAGCAGATAAGGGTGGAGTCATCTGCATATTAAATGCAGGTAGATTGAGGAATTGCTAAGTGAAGATCATTGATGAACAGGGAGAAGAGAAGAGGTCCTAGAATGGAGCCCTGAGGTACACCGATGGAAATGGGCGTGAGTGAGGAAATTTGGTTTTCCCAACGAACTGCTTGCTGTCTATTGCCAAGGTAGGATGTAAACCAGTTAATGGCAAGATTATCAAAGGAGAGGGATGTAAGAGTGTTAATTAAAATGGAGTGGTTGACCATATCGAAAGCTTTAGAGAGGTCAATGAAGAGAGCAGAAGAGAGAAGGTTGTTGTTGCGGTTCCTGTTGATCGTAACTACAAATGATAGGAGAGCAGTGGTAGTACTGTGATGTGGTCTGAAACCGTGTTGACGGTTTGCTATTATGTTGTTTTGAGAGAGATGCTGTAAAAGTTGTAGGTGAATACATTTTTCCATTATTTTTGCTAAGGGAGAAAGGAGGGCAATTGGTCTATAGTTTGAGTACTCAATGGAGTTTCCATCTTTATGTAAAGGGATAATATGGGATATTTTCCAGATGTCTGGGATGGTTCCCTCTTGGATTGTCCTATTTATAAGTATAGATACTGGATATGCAATTTCTTTGGCAGCTTTTTGGAGGAAAAGTGAAGGGAGCTTGTCAGCAGAAGGGGTACAAGGCTTCAGTTTGTGGATAAGTCTAGAGATGAAAGATGTAGGAATAGGGTGTATTTTAAAGTTATTTGAAGGGTGTCTTTTTCTTTACTGACACTATTCTATCACTAGCTAAACAACTTAGCACTAATAACTCCAGCCCACCTATAAACCAGAGTTGAAAGCATTTGCAGTGAGGTGGGGAGTATCTGGGTCGGCATTGAGAGGGGTGGGAGTTTTGGATGTTCCTGGGGAGAGGAGTCTATTTATAGATGACCATAACTGTTTGGGGTTGTTATGATGAGTTTGTTGAAGTTTGCAGTAGTAGGTTTTTTTGTCAGTAATTATTGCTTTTTTAGTCGAGTTTCTAAGTTGGCAAAAATGAAGAAGGTCAAGGGAATTTCTATGGTTTCTCCATTTGGCCCAGACTTTATTTCTGGAGAGAATTAGCTTTTTAGTTTCTTTAGAGAGCCATGGGGCAATATTGGGTTTCATTCTGATGGTGCGTTCAGGAGCATGTTTGTTGAGAATGGATAAAAAAGTGGTATTAAAGTATGATACTGCATTTTCAAGGGGAAGAGATTTCAGGGGGCTCCAGTTGCATTTGCTGAGCTCATTTTGAAATAGGTCGATGTTAAAATTTTTAGTAGAGCGTATTTTTTGAATGTTAGGGGGGTTAGGGAAATCAGTTCTTTCTCTAGTAATAAAGGTTAAAGCATGGTCACTTATGTCATCAGGCAGGGTTCCTGCTTTGTAGGCATGTTTGATTTTGTTTATGAGTATCCAGTCTAAAATACTCTCTTTATTGTTAGGCTTGTTGATTCTAGTGGTTGAAGTAATAGTCTGGGTGAAACCATATCGGTTCATATGAGAGGAAGGATTTTCTGCATTTATAGTGTTCCAGTCAACATTGATGTCACCTAGAATTATAGTTTCTTGGGGGTAAGTAGTAGATACCCAGCTGAGAAAGGGTTCTAGTATGGGTATATTGTTTCCTGGTGGTAAGTAGATGCAGATAATATAAAGGGATTTCTTGGTGTTTATTTGGAGTTTTGTTATGATGGCTTCTACTTTGCAATCTGGGGTAGGATAGGCTGGAAGAGTAGAGATATTAAGCTGATTCTTAAAAAGAATTGCTACTCCACCACCTTTACGTTTTGGTCGGTCAAGTCTTATTATGCTATATCCTTGGGGTGTGATCTCGGTGTCTTTTGTTTCTGGTTTGAGCCAGGTCTCTGAGAGGCACAGAATGTCAAATGAATGAATATCAAGGAGGGCATGCAATTGAGCTATTTTGTTATTTATACTATGAATGTTTAGGTGTCCAATAAGGAGGGAGTCATAGATTTTAGGTTAATTAGTTTAGGGAGAGGGATAAGCTGGCCCAGGATTAGGGTGGATGTCTCCATCTTGTAATGTAAGAAGATTAGGTTTAGTTATTAAATGGTTCTTTAGAAGGATTTGAAGTATTAGTTTCTTATTGGTAGGATATACATACTTAAAGTGGGAGAGTCTGTGGTATTTAGGTAAGAGATAGTTGGGGTTAAAGGTAATGTTAGAGAGTAAAATGGGAGAAGTATTTGTAAGGGTTGATGTGTGTTTATAGGGGTAGATGGAGTGGGCAGAAAGATGGTTTTCAAAGAAGGTAAGAAGGTATGCAGAGAACAGGATGGTAAGGAGTGGAATTGTGAGTGTGGGCATAGAAGGGAAGTTGGGAGGCATAGTTAGAGAGTATTATAGTAGGAGTTAAGGAAGATACTAGAAGAGGCTAAGATAGGAGAAATGATATAAAGCCTAATAGGAGAGGGAGGAGAGAAAGAGGGCCAGTAAGAGGTAGTAAGAGGGTGTAAAATGGTAGTGTAAGAGGAAAATAGAAAATAAAAATGAAGTAGATGACAAATATAGAGCTGTGAGGTCAGATATAAGGGAGGGATTTTGGAAGGAATGAGGTATGAGGGGAGGTGGTAAGGGGTGTGGTTAACAGAGGAGCGGGATAAAGCAGGGTAAGATATTGGAAGAAAGAAGTAGGGGGTGTGTTCAGAGAGGTATAAGAGTAGGACCCCTGGGGGTGGGTGGGAATTGGGGGTAGGGAGGGAGGCGGAGTGAGCCCTTGAGGCGAGCGGGAAGAAACAGCTGAAGGAGAGCTGGGAAAGGAGGCAAGCTGAAGGAGAGCTGGGAAAGGAGGCAATCAAAAATGCAGGTAAGTAAGGTGAGAGAGGTATATAGTGAGAAAAAGAAGGTAAAGTAGAGAACAGAGTTCAGGGAAAAGATAAAGCACAGACAGGTAAAAATCAGTATGTGAACATACAGTGAAAATAGAGGAAGAGCAGGTCTAAGTTAAGGAAAGTAGGCAGCTTACAAGGAATAGAGCAAAGCAGGGAGATAGGGGACAGACGGAGAGTGAGGCTAGGATAGAGGTGAAAAGGAATAGGAAGCCAGAGTACTATTGTAAACAGATGTAAGGGCTAGTTGGAGCCAGAAGGGAACAGCATACAAAACAACAGAAACAGAGGGGAGGGAGCTACCTAAAAGATAGCGCAAATAAAAAGAGAAAGAAAATGGAGAAATAAAGAATAAGACCAAGAGAGGTGTGAGGGAGAAGAGAAAATAGTTAAAAAGTAGGAGAATAGAGCATACGAAGGGTGGGAGAGGGGGGGGCTAAGAAGGGCAGGTACTGGCTGCTAGAGAGACACACACAGGCAAACTATAAGACCCTTATAGGAATACCAGAACAGGAGCCCAATTTGCAAACAAATCAATACCCAGAACCTACTTTCTCTACTTTTCATTCCTTTTCTTTCCTTGGTAGAGTGTACAGTATAGGACAGGCAGTTTCAATCAGTCACAAGAGGGTTGGCAGGTTCTTCCGGCAACAGGAGGATTTACAAGAAGACTGGAAACAGTATAGTTCAGCTGGAATTTCTCTACTTTTCTTTCCTTTTCTTTCCTTGGTAGAGTGTACAGTATAGGACAGGCAGTTTCAATCAGTCACAAGAGGGTTGGCAGGTTCTTCCGGCACCAGGAGGATTTACAAGAAGACTGGAAACAGTATAGTTCAGCTGGAATTTCTCTACTTTTCTTTCCTTTTCTTTCCTTGGTAGAGTGTACAGTATAGGACAGGCAGTTTCAATCAGTCACAAGAGGGTTGGCAGGTTCTTCCGGCACCAGGAGGATTTACAAGAAGACTGGAAACAGTATAGTTCAGCTGGAATTTCTCTACTTTTCTTTCCTTTTCTTTCCTTGGTAGAGTGTACAGTATAGGACAGGCAGTTTCAATCAGTCACAAGAGGGTTGGCAGGTTCTTCCGGCACCAGGAGGATTTACAAGAAGACTGGAAACAGTATAGTTCAGCTGGAATTTCTCTACTTTTCTTTCCTTTTCTTTCCTTGGTAGAGTGTACAGTATAGGACAGGCAGTTTCAATCAGTCACAAGAGGGTTGGCAGGTTCTTCCGGCACCAGGAGGATTTACAAGAAGACTGGAAACAGTATAGTTCAGCTGGAATTTCTCTACTTTTCTTTCCTTTTCTTTCCTTGGTAGAGTGTACAGTATAGGACAGGCAGTTTCAATCAGTCACAAGAGGGTTGGCAGGTTCTTCCGGCACCAGGAGGATTTACAAGAAGACTGGAAACAGTATAGTTCAGCTGGAATTTCTCTACTTTTCTTTCCTTTTCTTTCCTTGGTAGAGTGTACAGTATAGGACAGGCAGTTTCAATCAGTCACAAGAGGGTTGGCAGGTTCTTCCGGCACCAGGAGGATTTACAAGAAGACTGGAAACAGTATAGTTCAGCTGGAATTTCTCTACTTTTCTTTCCTTTTCTTTCCTTGGTAGAGTGTACAGTATAGGACAGGCAGTTTCAATCAGTCACAAGAGGGTTGGCAGGTTCTTCCGGCACCAGGAGGATTTACAAGAAGACTGGAAACAGTATAGTTCAGCTGGAATTTCTCTACTTTTCTTTCCTTTTCTTTCCTTGGTAGAGTGTACAGTATAGGACAGGCAGTTTCAATCAGTCACAAGAGGGTTGGCAGGTTCTTCCGGCACCAGGAGGATTTACAAGAAGACTGGAAACAGTATAGTTCAGCTGGAATTTCTCTACTTTTCTTCCTTTTCTTTCCTTGGTAGAGTGTACAGTATAGGACAGGCAGTTTCAATCAGTCACAAGAGGGTTGGCAGGTTCTTCCGGCACCAGGAGGATTTACAAGAAGACTGGAAACAGTATAGTTCAGCTGGAATTTCTCTACTTTTCTTTCCTTTTCTTTCCTTGGTAGAGTGTACAGTATAGGACAGGCAGTTTCAATCAGTCACAAGAGGGTTGGCAGGTTCTTCCGGCACCAGGAGGATTTACAAGAAGACTGGAAACAGTATAGTTCAGCTGGAATTTCTCTACTTTTCTTTCCTTTTCTTTCCTTGGTAGAGTGTACAGTATAGGACAGGCAGTTTCAATCAGTCACAAGAGGGTTGGCAGGTTCTTCCGCACCAGGAGGATTTACAAGAAGACTGGAAACAGTATAGTTCAGCTGGAATTTCTCTACTTTTCTTTCCTTTTCTTTCCTTGGTAGAGTGTACAGTATAGGACAGGCAGTTTCAATCAGTCACAAGAGGGTTGGCAGGTTCTTCCGGCACCAGGAGGATTTACAAGAAGACTGGAAACAGTATAGTTCAGCTGGAATTTCTCTACTTTTCTTTCCTTTTCTTTCCTTGGTAGAGTGTACAGTATAGGACAGGCAGTTTCAATCAGTCACAAGAGGGTTGGCAGGTTCTTCCGGCACCAGGAGGATTTACAAGAAGACTGGAAACAGTATAGTTCAGCTGGAATTTCTCTACTTTTCTTTCCTTTTCTTTCCTTGGTAGAGTGTACAGTATAGGACAGGCAGTTTCAATCAGTCACAAGAGGGTTGGCAGGTTCTTCCGGCACCAGGAGGATTTACAAGAAGACTGGAAACAGTATAGTTCAGCTGGAATTTCTCTACTTTTCTTTCCTTTTCTTTCCTTGGTAGAGTGTACAGTATAGGACAGGCAGTTTCAATCAGTCACAAGAGGGTTGGCAGGTTCTTCCGGCACCAGGAGGATTTACAAGAAGACTGGAAACAGTATAGTTCAGCTGGAATTTCTCTACTTTTCTTTCCTTTTCTTTCCTTGGTAGAGTGTACAGTATAGGACAGGCAGTTTCAATCAGTCACAAGAGGGTTGGCAGGTTCTTTCGGCACCAGGAGGATTTACAAGAAGACTGGAAACAGTATAGTTCAGCTGGAATTTCTCTACTTTTCTTTCCTTGGTAGAGTGTACAGTATAGGACAGGCAGTTTCAATCAGTCACAAGAGGGTTGGCAGGTTCTTCCGGCACCAGGAGGATTTACAAGAAGACTGGAAACAGTATAGTTCAGCTGGAATTTCTCTACTTTTCTTTCCTTTTCTTTCCTTGGTAGAGTGTACAGTATAGGACAGGCAGTTTCAATCAGTCACAAGAGGGTTGGCAGGTTCTTCCGGCACCAGGAGGATTTACAAGAAGACTGGAAACAGTATAGTTCAGCTGGAATTTCTCTACTTTTCTTTCCTTTTCTTTCCTTGGTAGAGTGTACAGTATAGGACAGGCAGTTTCAATCAGTCACAAGAGGGTTGGCAGGTTCTTCCGGCACCAGGAGGATTTACAAGAAGACTGGAAACAGTATAGTTCAGCTGGAATTTCTCTACTTTTCTTTCCTTTTCTTTCCTTGGTAGAGTGTACAGTATAGGACAGGCAGTTTCAATCAGTCACAAGAGGGTTGGCAGGTTCTTCCGGCACCAGGAGGATTTACAAGAAGACTGGAAACAGTATAGTTCAGCTGGAATTTCTCTACTTTTCTTTCCTTTTCTTTCCTTGGTAGAGTGTACAGTATAGGACAGGCAGTTTCAATCAGTCACAAGAGGGTTGGCAGGTTCTTCCGGCACCAGGAGGATTTACAAGAAGACTGGAAACAGTATAGTTCAGCTGGAATTTCTCTACTTTTCTTTCCTTTTCTTTCCTTGGTAGAGTGTACAGTATAGGACAGGCAGTTTCAATCAGTCACAAGAGGGTTGGCAGGTTCTTCCGGCACCAGGAGGATTTACAAGAAGACTGGAAACAGTATAGTTCAGCTGGAATTTCTCTACTTTTCTTTCCTTTTCTTTCCTTGGTAGAGTGTACAGTATAGGACAGGCAGTTTCAATCAGTCACAAGAGGGTTGGCAGGTTCTTCCGGCACCAGGAGGATTTACAAGAAGACTGGAAACAGTATAGTTCAGCTGGAATTTCTCTACTTTTTTCCTTTTCTTTCCTTGGTAGAGTGTACAGTATAGGACAGGCAGTTTCAATCAGTCACAAGAGGGTTGGCAGGTTCTTCCGGCACCAGGAGGATTTACAAGAAGACTGGAAACAGTATAGTTCAGCTGGAATTTCTCTACTTTTCTTTCCTTTTCTTTCCTTGGTAGAGTGTACAGTATAGGACAGGCAGTTTCAATCAGTCACAAGAGGGTTGGCAGGTTCTTCCGGCACCAGGAGGATTTACAAGAAGACTGGAAACAGTATAGTTCAGCTGGAATTTCTCTACTTTTCTTTCCTTTTCTTTCCTTGGTAGAGTGTACAGTATAGGACAGGCAGTTTCAATCAGTCACAAGAGGGTTGGCAGGTTCTTCCGGCACCAGGAGGATTTACAAGAAGACTGGAAACAGTATAGTTCAGCTGGAATTTCTCTACTTTTCTTTCCTTTTCTTTCCTTGGTAGAGTGTACAGTATAGGACAGGCAGTTTCAATCAGTCACAAGAGGGTTGGCAGGTTCTTCCGGCACCAGGAGGATTTACAAGAAGACTGGAAACAGTATAGTTCAGCTGGAATTTCTCTACTTTTCTTTCCTTTTCTTTCCTTGGTAGAGTGTACAGTATAGGACAGGCAGTTTCAATCAGTCACAAGAGGGTTGGCAGGTTCTTCCGGCACCAGGAGGATTTACAAGAAGACTGGAAACAGTATAGTTCAGCTGGAATTTCTCTACTTTTCTTTCCTTTTCTTTCCTTGGTAGAGTGTACAGTATAGGACAGGCAGTTTCAATCAGTCACAAGAGGGTTGGCAGGTTCTTCCGGCACCAGGAGGATTTACAAGAAGACTGGAAACAGTATAGTTCAGCTGGAATTTCTCTACTTTTCTTTCCTTGGTAGAGTGTACAGTATAGGACAGGCAGTTTTTATCAAAAGGGGGGGGTTCCCCCGGGGGGGGGGAAAAAAAAAAAAAAAATTTTGGGGTTTTTTTTTTTTTTTTTTTTTGGGGGCGTAAGGGGGGCAGTTCGGAAAATACAAGAAGGGGGAAAAGGGTTTTTCCCCCGGAAAGAAAGGGGAAAAAGAAAAGTAACTAATTTTCTCTTTTTTAAAAAAAAAGGAAAGTAAAAGGAACACCCTTTGTTTGGGGTTCTTCCCAAAAAAAGGGAAAGGAAAATAAAATTTTTTTTTTTTTTTTTTTGGGGGACTTGGGCGGATTTAAAGGGGGGGCCCCCCCCTTTAAAAAAAAAAAAATTTTAAAATTTTTCCTTTTCTTTCCTTTTTTCCAGAGTTACAGTAAGGGGCAGTTTTCGCACAAAAGGGTTTTGGCGGTTTTTCAAAAACTGGAAAATTTTCACTTTTCCTTTTTCTTTTTTTTTCCTTGGAGAGTTACAGTAAGGGGCAGTTTTTCGCACAAGAGGGGGCAGGGTTTTCCCCCCGGAATTTCAAAAATCTTTTTTCCTGGAATTTTCCATTTTCCCTTTTTTTTCCTTTAGAGGTCAGTTGGAAGGAGTTTCAAAGTAAAGAGGGGTTGGGGGTTTTTCCCCCTTTTTTTTTAAAAAAAAAAAAATTTTCCCTTTTTTTTCCTTTAGAGGTCAGTTAGGACAGGAGTTTCAAAGTAAAGAGGGGTTGGGGGTTTTTCCCACCTTTAAAAATGGAAAAAGTATAGCAGGGAATTTCCTACCTTTTTTTTTTTTTTTTCCGGAAGGAAAATAAAAGGAGTTTAACAGTAAAGGGGTTTGGATTCTTCCCCCTTTCGAAAATGGAAAAAGTATAGACGGAATTTCTCTCCTTTTTTTTTCCCTTTTTTTTCCCTTTCCTTTTTTGGGG